>NW_027340894.1:0-224 GCF_012295235.1 Primulina huaijiensis
CTTGATGACAGAGCCTTGCTTTCCTATTAAACTAATGGCCTGTGTCGATGCCACCAACAAACGAAACGAACAAAATGCAGCACCAGTAGAACCAAGGGCTTTTCCATCACCATCATCCTCAAGTAATCCGTTGACACGTTTGAAGATTCTTATTATGGCATCCATAGCTGGCGGCACTCCTGCTTCTGGTTCTTCCTTCCCAGATATCAAAACCTGAAAAACAT
>NW_027340895.1:0-224 GCF_012295235.1 Primulina huaijiensis
TTTCCTGCTTGTTTTTTTTGTATCTCTTTGTATGTGGGCTCAGTAGATGTTTGGGTTTTGATTTTACCGCGATATTTTAGGCATTTTTTTGTTTGAGTAAGTATGGTCCTGAAATTCCATTTTTTGCTTATCGATTCGATATTTGATAGAAATTTCAATGGATTTATGGTTTTTTTTTAACTTATTTGGGCAACGACCGCATATTTCGATTCAGAGTGTTCTGT
>NW_027340896.1:0-224 GCF_012295235.1 Primulina huaijiensis
AGCTCGGGAAGAGCTTCGAAAGGCCAAGGAAGAAGCGGAACAAGCGAAGGCGGGAGCAAGTACCTTGGAAAGTAGATTACGTGCTACTCGAAAGGAATTTGACGCTGCGAAGGCCTCAGAGAAATTGGCACTGGCGGCTATAAATGCATTGGAGGAGAGCGAATCTGCTCAGAAGAACAATGGTGAGGATTCACCAACGGGAGTAACACTTTCTTTGGAAGAAT
>NW_027340897.1:0-224 GCF_012295235.1 Primulina huaijiensis
TATCTTAACGGTTCAATATTCAAAAATTTAAATCTAGTGTGAGATACGAAAGATCCTTCCAAATAAAGGTCATATTTTTTAAAATAACCGGACACCAAAGAGTTTGCTTGGCTTTCCATGCTTATTCAATTTTTGAACCACTGATCAAAATGCAAGAGAAGTAACAGAAGGTAAGATGTACAATGAGCCAATTTCACAAATTCAATCCCCCCTGCTTAATTATC
>NW_027340898.1:0-224 GCF_012295235.1 Primulina huaijiensis
AAAAAAAAAAAAAAAAAAACCCTCACCTAAAAGAAAGTATGTTTGCTAATATTCTTCTGACAAAACATACGTAATTTTCTGATTTATTTAATTTTTAAAAATCCGAACCTTGATCTTATGTGAAATCGTATTGGAACTGGAACGATAGTCGCAACTATTCTCTCCGAAAATGGTTCTAATACTAGGTTTACCATGCCGCTTGTCAAGTGGGTCTTGATTGGGCA
>NW_027340899.1:0-224 GCF_012295235.1 Primulina huaijiensis
AATGATGCAGGTGAGCTTTTTGATGAGGAGACTGGAGGTGATGCTGACTGAACGGGCGGAGCTTGTGGCGCACGTTAACTCGAGGACCTTGTATTCTTTCGCAATAATACGCTTTTATGGGAACACGTTTAAATAGTTTTAATTGATTAATGAATTTTTTTGTCGATGGTTTTTGACAGATTTTTATATGCTAGACGTTTAATATTTTTAAACGGTAAATTGTT
>NW_027340900.1:0-224 GCF_012295235.1 Primulina huaijiensis
TAAATACTTCTAGTTTCGTGTTGAAAGCCCAATAGTATGTATCTCATTTTCACATATCGTCGCGATGCTGAAGGATATTTAGATAAAACACTGACATAAGAAAGAAACTAAATGCAAGTAATCGCCAGCAAATCATATTGCAATCCAGATCAAATACCTCTTTAGTTTGAGCATAACAACGTCATAGCTTCTTTTATATGCAAACTCACATGTCCATTTCCGAT
>NW_027340901.1:0-224 GCF_012295235.1 Primulina huaijiensis
CTCCATTAAATAGAGAGCAATGCAAAACTCCCTCAAAGAAAGTGCACTATCATTATCTTGATCCGACAAATCCCAAACCTGCTTTAAGACCTCTGGAAAAGGTCCCGAATAACATAAATAAGAATCATTTCATATATAACTTCGATATAATTAAGTATAGATCGTTGTGTGGTGCCAGATTCTTGAAAGCAGATGACTAGGATCTGCTTGGAAACTTAAGGATC
>NW_027340902.1:0-224 GCF_012295235.1 Primulina huaijiensis
AATTGTATTCCTGTTAACCAAAAACTTCTTGCGTGGAAAGTTCCCATGATTTTGCTGCCTGCCGCTAGAACTTCCAACATAAGTTTGAGGTGATGGAAGAATTTGAGCCGGTAATCTTCCAAGTGCCGCAAGATGAAAATATTTACACTTCGCTTCAAAAGCAAATAAAAATGGGTACGAAGCCATTAACTGGGTACACCATGCAGGCATACCCCCAACAGAGA
>NW_027340903.1:0-225 GCF_012295235.1 Primulina huaijiensis
TGCTCGAAATATGAATACTGAAGAGGTGGAAGTCTGTGACGAATGAAGGACGATTTCTATTTTTTTCTACCCATTTTTGCTCGTCAAAACCCCACCTTGGGATGCAAGGGAGTCGGGTGATCATTGATAGAAGGACGAGGAATAACATCGAAGAATGAAGGAGAAAAAAATCAAAAACTCCCTTGCCCAAGACTCCCTTGTTTCGGCCGATTCCTCTCTTCTCTC
>NW_027340904.1:0-225 GCF_012295235.1 Primulina huaijiensis
AAATTACTTAAAAATTAAATATTCAATAACATCCTGATTTTACATACATAAAAAAAATATTCTAGAATAAAAAATTGTTCAATATTTATGATAACTATGAGAGTAAACCTTCATAATCAAATATACAAAATAAAAAATAAATAAATTATCGTTAAATCCAATTATGACATATAAATATGATAAAAAAGTAAGAATGAAAAATATTTGTTATGAATATTTTTTAGA
>NW_027340905.1:0-225 GCF_012295235.1 Primulina huaijiensis
CAATATATAAAAATATAGACAATATTTATTAATTATATTTTTTTTCGGGTCAGCTATCGGGTCCAACTCGATTTGATCTGAACCCGAAAACCTCAAATTCAAACATGATTTTTTTCGGATTGAACCGTGTATGATTGACATCTCTAGATTTTTCGGTGAAAAAAAACATACTAAAATGTGTATCATAATGTTTGATTTTGTCCTACCTTCAATTATTCCCCACCC
>NW_027340906.1:0-225 GCF_012295235.1 Primulina huaijiensis
AAGGTTTGGGACATATCAGCTTGTTCAATGCCATTCCAAGTGAGTGTCCACAAAACATTTAATGCTTAGCTCTTTTGTTTTGAAAATTGGGACTTTTTTAGGTTTTCATTGTCGATCTAATTTAAAATTTTATGTGCTGTTGTTCAGACAACTTTGGTTAAAGATGCTACCATATCAGTAAATAGATGTGTATGGGGCCCAGATGGATCTATACTAGGTAAAAAA
>NW_027340907.1:0-225 GCF_012295235.1 Primulina huaijiensis
CTTTTGAAAATTCTCTTGTGTATTGCTTGTCTCGCTTTTCTGGCACCTTTGACCGACGTATCTCTTTGTATCAATTATTCTTTAATATATATAGATTTGTGTTGATCTTGAAAGGATTGAATAGGTTCCTACAAATAAAGAAAATAGTCTTTCATTAGGAAACAAGTTCTTTCAAATAATAAAAAACAAATCAAGAGTTTAAGAAACTCAATATTCTAGAAAGAC
>NW_027340908.1:0-225 GCF_012295235.1 Primulina huaijiensis
CAAAACCTAGCTTGTTCTTCGCGGTTAACGCCATAATCATAGCTCGATTCCAAGTATTAAAATTGTTACCAGTGAGTTGTTGAGACACCAAAACGAGACCTGGATGATCACCATTTTGAAGATAGAAAGGACTACTGGAGTCTTCAACATGATTTCGCGACACCAGAGAAGAAGATTGAGCTTGATTATTGGCTTGATTCCCCTTCGCCATGGAAGACGACGCTA
>NW_027340909.1:0-225 GCF_012295235.1 Primulina huaijiensis
GGTGTTTTGTGGAAGGTGGTGGGTGCTGATTTGAAACAGCGTTCCCATTTTTGCTTGCTGCTGTAAAAGTTCTACTGGAGTTTTCAGGGGGTTTTAATGTTTACTAGATTTTCTTAGAAGTTTGGAGTCTTGGGTGTCTTTTTGGGAAAGGGTGATAATTTTCCCTGAAATGAAAATTTAACTGTTCTTTTCCTCTTTCCCTTTTGGTTTCGTTGCTCAAATTTA
>NW_027340910.1:0-225 GCF_012295235.1 Primulina huaijiensis
TTAAACATTCGACAAATCCAGACAATAAATGATAA
This sequence comes from Primulina huaijiensis, assembly GCF_012295235.1. Taxonomy (NCBI): domain Eukaryota; kingdom Viridiplantae; phylum Streptophyta; class Magnoliopsida; order Lamiales; family Gesneriaceae; genus Primulina; species Primulina huaijiensis. The sequence continues at coordinate 36 of NW_027340910.1, forward strand.
ACGCCTTTGACACCCCAATAACCTATAGGACCACCCCAAATAAAATATACACACACTATAAATTTATAATACACAATAAATATTAGAAATTATTTTGTATTCATGAAGACAAATCAAACAATGTGAAATCAGAAAGTCAACAAAGGAGAAAAAAACATCAAAATTCACTCCCATCGTGTGAATTTCAGAA
>NW_027340911.1:0-226 GCF_012295235.1 Primulina huaijiensis
GAACCTATAGGCATTATACCATGGCAAGAAAACATCTTTTACCACCCCATAAACTCCATCCTTTTTAAAACGCAAAGGTTCAGCACGAACAACAGGGGAGTTAATAATGTACAGTCTTAATGCATCAGCTCCATAATCATTTATGACTTCTGATGGTGGAGGATAATTCTTCAATCTCTTGCTCATCTTCTTCCCATCCTCAGCCAGTACAAGCCCATTACAAATG
>NW_027340912.1:0-226 GCF_012295235.1 Primulina huaijiensis
AAAAAAAAAAAAAAAAAAAAAATAGTTGTATTGTTGTTTTTCTTTTTAGTAATTTTTTTTCTATCTTTGCAAAGAACGTTACCATATCTTTTTTTGTCTAACACTCCCGATTTAACGTAGCTAGCTATCACCAGGTCGATACATATATTTTTCCATACTCGGCCCGCAAAACTATTATATCTTTGTATGCTCATAAAATTACCAAATTCAAGAAGGTGTAACACAA
>NW_027340913.1:0-226 GCF_012295235.1 Primulina huaijiensis
GTGGACTAAATTGCGGCCTGGGATATGGAATTTCTTGGAGAAGGTGGCCCCCTCTTCTTTCTGTTGCTAGCCATTGTTTTATCAAATAGTAACTGAACCTTCTTTGCTTTGTGATGCTTCTTGATATACCATTTTAGGCTAGTAAACTCTTCGAGCTGCATCTATATACCATGGGGAACAGGTATTATGCCACTGAGATGGCAAAATTGCTTGATCCAAAAGGAGA
>NW_027340914.1:0-226 GCF_012295235.1 Primulina huaijiensis
ATACCCTACACCTGATAGCTTCTTTGACACGTCAAATCCCTGCAGCTCTGACAAATAAGATATTACTCAAGTGCGGCACTGTTGTCGAGATATCCCGGATAGAAAGTTCTCAGGATCTTGCATGAGAGCCTGGGCGTTTGGTAGCTCGGGGAGGAGATGTCCCGGGAATTCGCCTGCCCGGATGCTGAAGATGATACTCTGCATACTGACTCTGATTTGGACTATT
>NW_027340915.1:0-226 GCF_012295235.1 Primulina huaijiensis
TGGACCAAATGCAGTTGACTTTGTCCAAGAAAAGAAGTTTGGTGATGATATTCTGGAAGCACGATCAGGGACGGAGATTAAGGATGGCGAATCATTGAATTGTTCGTCGATTTTCTGGAGCGTTTGGAGTCTACAGCTGTTATGGATCACTTAAAGGCCCATTAATATTGTCTTAGCCCATACTTTTCCTAATTTCATTGATAAAAGCTTCAAAAATTCTAATTGC
>NW_027340916.1:0-226 GCF_012295235.1 Primulina huaijiensis
CATCTCTAACCTTACACCAAAATGTATTATAGTTGAAATTGTTAGAGCATCTCCAACCTTACACCAAAATGACGTCATTTTGATGCAAGGTTGATTGCTCCAATGGGAGTGCTATCTTTTGCACCAAGATAGCGCCTCACCCTCCCTTGCACCAAATTTGACGTGGGGAGAATCTCTGCACCAAATTTGGTGCAATAATTTTCATTTTTTTAATAAAATTATTTGT
>NW_027340917.1:0-226 GCF_012295235.1 Primulina huaijiensis
TCAAATCTGAAATAATTGAAACTCAAATATCATATATTAATATCACATTTTTAATATTGTACGTTGATTTTAATAAATAAAAATAATATATGTGAGTCAAATAATTCGCGCTCATTTTTCTATTTGGGATATTTTGACCAATTTAATATTTTGAGCATGGCATTTATTATTATTCAATCTGGGAAACCGTGAGGGCTGCCTAAGATTCACCGAAAACATACCGCCA
>NW_027340918.1:0-227 GCF_012295235.1 Primulina huaijiensis
ATAACATTTATCAATTCATTATCAGCATCTACATTTTATTATTTATGGCCGAGAAACAAAATAATTTTATTTAATAAAAATATTTAGTTACATTTTGTTGATAAAAAAATATAATATTTGTTATATCCTGATTTTTTATTTGCAAGATGGCTGAAAATACGGATAATATGTTGTATTTACGAGATAGACACATTTCAAATAATATCAACGCTGAAAACATGTATGCA
>NW_027340919.1:0-227 GCF_012295235.1 Primulina huaijiensis
AATCTTGGAGATCGCCATTTTTATCTGAGATTATCTCGTCGCGGGGCGCGGATTATATAGGGTTTGGTTAGGGTACGAGGGGGCCGCATCAACATTAATTTGTTATTGGCACGCTATTCACTCGACTCATTTTTGTGCTCACATCCCCTATCTTAATTTTCAGGTCAAAATTTAATGCACTGTACACATTAGAGTCACATCGTCTAAATTAAAATATCCAAATAATA
>NW_027340920.1:0-227 GCF_012295235.1 Primulina huaijiensis
TTTAAGATAGTAATAAAAATAATCATGAGCCTAAAGCACAGCCAGTACCACTGAGAGTCGTAATTATAGCATCCGGGGATCCATATTTGTGTCATCCAGCAGTAAATATTGAAATATATATATACAAAAGAGCAGCTGTGCATCAAATCTGTGCTCTGTCATAAAGAGTTGAAAAAAAAATAAAAGTCTACTAAGAATGAGTATCTGCCATCATGCAAAGGAACTGA
>NW_027340921.1:0-227 GCF_012295235.1 Primulina huaijiensis
TAAATGATTTCAAGAATTCAAATTTCGTCATCTCATATCCATCAAGCATAACATCATGTAATTCGAGTGAGATTTTCATTTACACAAACTTAAATTTTGCATTGTGCATGTATTTCTTAACTCCAAAGATACTTATCAAGAATTTGAAATCAAATTCAAATTTTCTTATGCACATATTTTCATCCACAAAATAATATAAAAATCAGTTATTGTCTTAGCACGAGGTT
>NW_027340922.1:0-227 GCF_012295235.1 Primulina huaijiensis
TGTTAGAAAATTTCTCTATTTAAAGACTACCTTGCATTATCTTTACTGATACCATACATATCATACCCCTCCACAAAGACCAAAGAAGTTTACTCAGCTGTTTATGGTTTGAAAATGTCTAAGAACCTGGATAGTTCTTCTGAGGCTACTGTTACAAGCAAGTATTATGTTGTTCTAAGTGACAGCGAGGCCAATAACAAAGTGATAGACCTCACATCGGATCATAA
>NW_027340923.1:0-227 GCF_012295235.1 Primulina huaijiensis
CTCATTTCATTTTTCAAGATTCAAAGAAGAAATTCAAACTCCGATCGTGAACACAATTCTAAGATAAGTTTCTTATGATTATTATGTTCGAATTTTAAGTTCCAAATTTATTACGTAAAACTTCAAAAAATTTCTTAAAGTTCTTGATATGAAAACAAATATTTTTAAGGCAGAGATATCAATGCTCTGATACCAAATGTTAGAAATTTTTCTCAAAAATCATGTTT
>NW_027340924.1:0-227 GCF_012295235.1 Primulina huaijiensis
TTTATCATTTTATTTTTTAAAATTTCATTTTTAATATATTAATTTTTTTATAGTTTTAATTTTTTTTGACATATCGGTAATCTGACACTAATATCAATAACATTGACGTATATAGTATCACATCAGTACTTTATACGAGAAAAGATTCAAGCTTTCAAAAAAACAGAAAATACATAACTAAGACAAAAATTTGATAAGATAGATTATTAAAATCGCAAAGAAACAAA
>NW_027340925.1:0-228 GCF_012295235.1 Primulina huaijiensis
GGTTGCCTCTGAATATTCATACTTATCATCTTCCTGAGAGGAAAGCATCGCTAAGTTGATTTATTATAAGTGGAATATAATGTGATAATATGCTTGAAGAAAAGTTTGGCATAAAACACAAGGACTATACCCTCAAGTAAAGAGTGACTTGGGTTCCTCGGCCCAGGAATTTCGTGGAATCATTTTCCTCTCTAATTACATAGGAGCTGCTATCAGCCACAGCTTCCC
>NW_027340926.1:0-228 GCF_012295235.1 Primulina huaijiensis
ATATTATAATACTCAAAAATAATATATTAATTAATTATCTATTTTTGTATATCTTTATTAAATAGCCTCCCGGCCCGGATTAAAATGGATTTATACCTATTTTCAAGCAACCCAATTCGATTTAATATCGTTGTCGGATTTGGTCCAACCGGTCGATTATATCGGTTCCGGATTAATCCGCCCGTTCCATATTGATCCGATATGATAAACATACCTAAGTTATGGTTA
>NW_027340927.1:0-228 GCF_012295235.1 Primulina huaijiensis
TATAAACTTTATATTAATACGAGTTCCAAACAATTTTTACTCATATAATTTAATTTCTTTTATTAAGCCATCATTATTATTTTTTCTTCAGTTGTCTTATGAATTAATATTAACTGGCATGTTTATATGTCATAAAAAAACCCTAAGTTACAAGATTCATATATCTGTCAACTAAATTCTCAAAAAAAAAAATTAAACATATTGAAATCCTTTCTACATTAACATTTT
>NW_027340928.1:0-228 GCF_012295235.1 Primulina huaijiensis
TATATATATATATTCGAAATTTCTCAATTGACAATTTCATATTTTTTTGGATAATTAATTGCAAGTATTATATTCCCGTGCAGGATGAGGATCGTGAACATGCGGTGAATCGTGGAACATCGAAATATCGAAGATTCATCTATCCGTCATTTTCATGAGATTACCGAAAAATATAAAGAGTCTATTAAATATTAAGTATTAATTAAATTATAAATTTAGAAATTGTAT
>NW_027340929.1:0-228 GCF_012295235.1 Primulina huaijiensis
ATGGGGCTTGTATTCCATTACATAGGTGTGAGGAATTTTCAAATGCCTCTTGATAGAATCCCTCAGCCCCATCACGGCCTGCAATGCAAAACCAAATCAATATAACAGAATTGCAAATGATGACGATGAGTGTGATTCGGATAACAAAAACCAACCTGATTATCAGATGCATTGCGGTTCCACACACTCAATATATCCTCATTGAAACGAATACTTAGGACTGCTCCA
>NW_027340930.1:0-228 GCF_012295235.1 Primulina huaijiensis
AGACAAGATGAACAAGAACGCACCCAACAAGATCTACACAAAAAGGTTGAAGAATTGGCTGCTCAAGTGTCAAAAACCAGCAAGGACAGTGAGGATAGCAGCGGAGCATCGGATTCACGGACAAGATATCAGCGCAAATCCAATGAGCTGGGGGACTCGAATCAATTCATTCCCAAATATTCAAGGATGGATTTTCCGACATATGATGGGTCAACCGACCCCATTAGT
>NW_027340931.1:0-228 GCF_012295235.1 Primulina huaijiensis
TATATGTTTTTGTTACGTGTCGAATCTTCTATAAACGTGTAAAACAAAATAATTAATATAATAGAAAATATTTTTTCATTAATTCTCTCATTTTGGATTTTGATCGATTAAGGGTATGTTTGGTGTGGGTGATAAGTTAAGGATATATTATTAATCTCATGTTTGTCTTATTTTTTATGGGCCCAATTAATCAAAAAGCTCATGATAAAAAAAACCTATTTTGTTGAA
>NW_027340932.1:0-228 GCF_012295235.1 Primulina huaijiensis
ATATAGTGGTAAAGGGCACTTCAAGAAAGAGTGTACGAGTATCAAAAAGAGTTCTCAAGGAAATGTGATCAGTACTTCAGGTGGTGGTGAAATATTATTCAGCGAAGCGACAACAGTTGCAGAAGGCCAGCACAAATTTTGTGACACATAGACTATGGATTCATGAGTGACGTGGCACATGATGTCTCAGATAGAATGGTTTGATCATTATGAACCAGTCTCAGAAGG
>NW_027340933.1:0-228 GCF_012295235.1 Primulina huaijiensis
ATTGATTTAAATTACAAAAAATTATTCATCCTTTAAAAATTAATCGTCTAGAAAAAATAAATTATGGCTCATAAAACAGCCAAACTAGTAGAATTAATTATTTAACAATTATATAACATGATAGTATTACTATTTATTTTTTTTATTTAAATAAATATGAAAATATGCATGGATATTGGTGACGAGAAAAACGTGCAAGCCATTATTTGGCTCGTTTTGCTTTTTCTT
>NW_027340934.1:0-228 GCF_012295235.1 Primulina huaijiensis
ATAATTTAAATTTAATTAATTATTCTTAATGTATCGTATATTTTTAAGACCAAATAGCCGGCAATTTTACTTCATTATTTTAAACGAACGACTACACAAGTATCATTTTTCCGACGACCGGATAATTTGTACGAAATTAGGTATAATTATTTTTATATATAGATGCATATGACGTGGAATTGAATGACACGTCATTTTAACACGTGTGGCTTGCGTAGATTGTTTCGC
>NW_027340935.1:0-228 GCF_012295235.1 Primulina huaijiensis
TATGTTAAATCAACTGTTGGATTAGCTTTCATTATCTTAATGTGAAATTTTCCAGTCGTTGAAGTCTTATCTTGAGAACATGAAAATTTTGCTGAAGGATGTCAAAGCTATTGCAATAGAAGTTTCGGAGCGAGATAAACCTTCTCTGATACCACTTGTAAAGATCGATTGAGTGTTTAGATAGAGGGTTGAATAAACTCTCCCAACCTTTTTTTTCAACTGCTGAAA
>NW_027340936.1:0-229 GCF_012295235.1 Primulina huaijiensis
TCCTAACTTAGTTAACGTGTTCTCACACTGTGCAAGTGCCTGAACATCAAAGGTTAAATTGCGGATTGCATGCCTTAAGGACAAACAGAACTGGTTTTATCCAGAGTGAGGAACCTGTGGATGGCTAAGAACCCTCTTTAAATCTTCAACCTTGACACCATGGTTCGCCAGTAAGCAATGCCTAACTGCAAGTTTCACTTCTCCAACAATATGCAATCTATGTCGAAGA
>NW_027340937.1:0-229 GCF_012295235.1 Primulina huaijiensis
CTCTATGTATTGGTTTTGGTTTTCTATTAAAACCATATATTTTTTTAGCATATCTACTTATTATGATAATTAATTTTATATTTTAGAGCACATTATCATAAGTTTTGAGGAAGAGTCATATATTCGACGATCGAATTATACGGGTAGATTTTTTGCATTAAGTCGGATCAAGATCCAAATAGCGTAGATAAGACCCACACTTTACGGGTCGACTCGTTTGACAGATTGC
>NW_027340938.1:0-229 GCF_012295235.1 Primulina huaijiensis
AAACAAAATATAGCAAACATCAACTTTGTAGTAGAAAAATTTATTGTGAAATTCTCTCAAATTCTTGGAGAGAAGAATTAAGTCTTAGTTTTTCATAGAATCAATAATGTTGATTTTGTAAACTCAATTTTTTTTTCTAGTGATTATTTTACTCTGAAGAATCACGCAAACGTTTATACTGGTACATAATTATCTCTGAATTATTTTTATTTAAGTTATTTATTTATGT
>NW_027340939.1:0-229 GCF_012295235.1 Primulina huaijiensis
AGAGTTGTGATTAAGATAAATATTAAAAGATAAAATTCGTAAATATTTGTATTATACTATTTTTCCATATAAATAGGGTGATTGATTTCAATGAAATTTGCACCTGAGTATTAACTTATGAATTCCTTCTCCTCTCTTATGAATTCTGTTTATTTATCTCAATTTTTCTCTTATAATTTACTAAAATATTATTTATGTTACAGATATATTCTTATCGTAGATGATCATT
>NW_027340940.1:0-229 GCF_012295235.1 Primulina huaijiensis
TTAGTGGAATATCATTATGTACTTTTTGAATTTTGTGACCATGTCTCTATTTGCTTTTATAAAACATTTTATATTTTTAGTTGAAATCACGGGTTTCATGTCTGACTCTTCCCTCTATATATAGAATGTATTGTGCTCTTAATGGAGCACGGTCGAGTTTGCTCTCCTCTTTTCTCTTTCCGTTAAAACCCTTCTTTAGTTGCTGGATAAAAGACTCAAGTTCTTGATA
>NW_027340941.1:0-229 GCF_012295235.1 Primulina huaijiensis
TTGCAGAAATTTGATTAAACAACTACCTTGAAATTTTTTTATGAACCTCTATATAAGCATATAAAAATACAATTTGGAATTAAAAATAAAGGGAAACTTGAACAAAAGACATCTGTGCATATTTCGGTGGTAAGACTTTTTGTTAAATATTTGGAATAGTTAAAAAGGGTGACAAAAAGCATGAAGAAAAAGGTGGAGAAGAAGACAATATTATTATATATTACCGAAA
>NW_027340942.1:0-229 GCF_012295235.1 Primulina huaijiensis
CTCGAGCTCAAACTCAAACTTAATCAATTCGCTTTAAAACTTGGACCTGGTCCCGTTTTTAGTCCGAATCGACCCGAAACTTAACCAAACTTAAACCATGACTTAAAAACACTTAAAGGACTCTAAAGAAACCAAAACCCAGCTTTTTACGGCATTCGAATTCCCCTGGGCAGCCGCTGAAAAATCCAGCAGCTCACCCCTCACCTCTAACCGAACGACTAGCACACAA
>NW_027340943.1:0-229 GCF_012295235.1 Primulina huaijiensis
TCAGGTATTCCGCCATCTTTTCTCTACCTATACATACATAGTATATATACACGCATTCGCGAGCGATAGAGAGAGAGAAGGAATTGAACTTTAGAAGCTGAAAGCTCAATTTCTTTTGTCTATATAGATATGTAGCTCTCACTACCAGACCTCACACCGAAAATTTGAAGGGTAGAGATGGTGCTTTGATCCAACGGTGGAGATCAAATGAGCGGTTAACGTAGCATGT
>NW_027340944.1:0-230 GCF_012295235.1 Primulina huaijiensis
ACTTTTTTGTAATTATATTATTTTAAGACTAATAAATATTTTTTTAAAAAAATAATTCATTTAAAATAAAGGGGTAATAAAATATGAGTTAATTAATTATATTAAATTTTAGAATTAAACTTTTATGCTAAGTAAGTTTATTAAATATTTGAAAATGTTCTTAAAATCTTTTTGCTATAATAAATATGCATATTTCTACTCATTAGCTTAAATGTGACATGTTGTCTTTC
>NW_027340945.1:0-230 GCF_012295235.1 Primulina huaijiensis
ATTAATGATAATGATTCATACACATTATAATCATTACTTTACACACGTATCACACACGCGTTGTTTGCTAGTACATATAAATAAGCTAGGATCTCGAAATAGGGTTGGGTAAATTAAATCCAAATCATACCATTTTTATTTTTATAAAACAAATTAGCTGAAAAAATATAGAACACAAATTGCAAAAACTATCTCCAACGCACTATTTGTGCATATTGAATATATTTCCA
>NW_027340946.1:0-230 GCF_012295235.1 Primulina huaijiensis
TCTGAAAGGAGAGCTTTGTTAGCAGAATCGAACGAGGTAATTCATCCCAGTGATTTTTAATAATGAAAATTATATTATATATTGGTATTGGATCTTACTCTGTTTCTACTTAAGATTTATGTGCTTTTGTGCTGCCTTCTCATTTCAGTTTGTTGGAAGTAAAGTTGCATATGCACTTAGTCAAGGTTTGAAGGTAATTGCTTGTGTTGGCGAGACTCTTGAACAGAGAG
>NW_027340947.1:0-230 GCF_012295235.1 Primulina huaijiensis
TCACAATTTCGGCCTAACCATTACCTCAAATATATAAAATATTTTTGCACTATTTTTAAAATAAACAGCCAACTAGTATTTGAAAATCAAAGAAAATAGTAAAACATGAAATCGGCAAACGTTATACCAATCCTAAAGATAGCAAAGTCGTTATCAACTAACAACCTCGAAAACCTCTCAAAAAACATAAATAAATAGTCTTAAAATCTTTGACATAATCATAAACGTAA
>NW_027340948.1:0-230 GCF_012295235.1 Primulina huaijiensis
TACAGCAGAGTGACCATCTTATGAACTTCTGTAAAAGTTGTACAACAGTTTCAATTCTTGCAACTTATTCATACGATATGAACATAATTTTTATGAAATTAATACATAAAACAAACATCTAGCGAGAATTGAGTGGTTCTGACAAACGCAGTCTCCTAAAACAAAAATTAGTTTAACAGGTTTTGTTGGGTAAATAGCCTGAATGGTTGTGGAGATACTTACATCATATG
>NW_027340949.1:0-230 GCF_012295235.1 Primulina huaijiensis
CCACTGACCACTTCAAGTGCCCTCCTTCGCTTCAACTTCATTTCTTGCTATCAATCAGACGTGCCCATTGCCCAATTCAAGGGTTAGTTGACCATTCAATAAATTTTTTTAATATAAAAAAATCAAAACGGAGAACATGATAAAAAACAAGAATTAAGGGATTTGAAGAGGGCGATCAGAAGGTGGAAATCTTATGGGATTGAAAAAATTAGAGAAAGTCTGAATGAAAC
>NW_027340950.1:0-230 GCF_012295235.1 Primulina huaijiensis
TCTTGAGACAAAGTCTTCTTCAATTGACATGAGATTCGGTAAAAATGAAGGCATAAATGGCGTTTACATTGGTGAGGAGACTCCTCAAGTGAAGAATATTGGGGATAGGAAGCTAAAGGATACTTCTTTGAACATTGAAATTGCGAAAATGGAGAATTCGGATTCTGGGTATTTCTTGGATGAATGTGCTAAGGCTGAGTCCGATGCATCAGTTGGAAGAGGGGTTGAGG
>NW_027340951.1:0-230 GCF_012295235.1 Primulina huaijiensis
TTCAATACAGTCCATTCATCTAATATATTCTAATCAAATGTGAAACCATTGGTTCATCGAGACTTGCATATGAGTTTCATAACAATGTGATGTATCTCTGAGTATCTATAGTGGCATCGAATGTGCAACTATGGAACCTATTTTCCCTAATGCATATCTCATACTCTGTCCAGATATTTCATACACTATTATCTCATCAGATCATATAGGATATCCACGTCCGCGGGTGA
>NW_027340952.1:0-230 GCF_012295235.1 Primulina huaijiensis
ATTCGATTTGATATAGCCTTTGCACTGAGTGTTGCAAGCAGTTATCAATCGAATCCTGGTCCATTGCATTGGAAAACCGTGAAATATATTATTAACTATTTAAGGACTGAAAAATTTTCATGGTCTATGGGGTGGATAGTTAAAATTGGAAGGTTACACTGATTCTAGCTTCCAATCAGATAAGGATGATTTGAATCAACATTGGATTTATATTTAAAAACAATGGTGGT
>NW_027340953.1:0-230 GCF_012295235.1 Primulina huaijiensis
AGAAGCGTATTGTTTTTCAATCTTCAATTGTGGACAATGTAAGGACTAGGGATAATCGTGTGAAGGAAAAAAAAAAGTCCATGTTTGTGACCCTGCCTAGCTCAACACCAATACGTAAGAGGAAGGTGACAAAACAAGTAAATGGAGCATACTTTAATCACATACTACTAATTATTTTAATTTTATTTTTTTAGTTATATTATTGTTAATGATGTTTGGATTTGCTGTTA
>NW_027340954.1:0-230 GCF_012295235.1 Primulina huaijiensis
AAAAGAATTGTATTTATAAAATTAATATGTAAAAATAAAATAAAAATTGTTTTTCGGAGAACGAGATATATTGATTTTAATTAATTCGGTTTATAATATATTAGAACAATTAAAAAATTACAAAAATAAAACCATTCAGTTTGAAAAGCAAAGAACGAAAGATGGATCTGCAAATCGGACTTATCGACATATATGTTTTCTAATTTGTTTATTTTTTTTTATCTAAAAAC
>NW_027340955.1:0-230 GCF_012295235.1 Primulina huaijiensis
CAATTCAGATATTGTTTGTGCAAAAGACTTTATCCAATAATCCAGATTTGTAATTTTAAGTAGTCTAACTGATTATTTAGGGAATGTTTCTTTAGTTTAAATGTCTTTTATTGGCATTCATATGGCAGTTTGGTAAACTTATTCATCAATTGAGCTTTAAACGGATTTGACTCACAAACCTCTTAGTTTAGCTAATGTTGTTAAATAACTAAAACTTAATTGATCCAACA
>NW_027340956.1:0-230 GCF_012295235.1 Primulina huaijiensis
ATTAAATTATAAATTTTATTATATATAAAATTAAAATATACTAATAAAAAAATTAATTTTTAGACAAATTTTAAACAAAAGATAAAAAAATAAATTACATGCAATCCCTTTTTCTTAATAAACTCTTCAGTCACTCCTTTTTTCCTCGTTCTCCCCTAAAAAACCTCAGGCCTCATCTCCTCCACCACTGCAAAATCTTAAACCCCTCCCATTTTTTCGCCGTCTAACGC
>NW_027340957.1:0-230 GCF_012295235.1 Primulina huaijiensis
AAATTTTAAAACGATAAGATCTATGGAAAAAATAATATTTTCCCTTTTTCCTAAAAAAAAATCAAGTTCAAGAACAAATTGTATGAATTAAAACTAAAATGTGAAAAACAATTTTGGAATTAGTATAAAAGATTCACCAAAAAATAGTTATTATTCGAGTCTTTTTCTTTATTAATGTATAAATAATAATAACTATCCTCGAACATGAACATCAGATGGAAAAATTATGA
>NW_027340958.1:0-231 GCF_012295235.1 Primulina huaijiensis
AAGGATATGCTGCGCTGAAACTTGATATGAGCAAAGCGTACGACCGAGTAGAGTGGTGTTTTCTTGAGGATATGATGATTCGAATAGGTTTTGCGCCATCTTGGGTGGAGAAGATCATGCGGTGTGTGAGATCTATTAGATATTCTGTCTTACTGAATGGTGATCTGATTGGCAATATTTCTCCGAGTAGAGGGTTGAGACAAGGCGACCCACTTTCCGCCTACCTGTTTG
>NW_027340959.1:0-231 GCF_012295235.1 Primulina huaijiensis
ACACGACCCACACACGACCCACGAGGTCGTGAAGCACGACCCATGTTGTGGTGGGTCGTGAAGCACAATTGTGCTTCAAGTGAAGCACTTCACGACCCTGGGTCGTGGGCTTCACGACCCACACGACCCAGGGTCGTGAAGTTCCGGGGTCGTGACGTGACTTCACGATTTTTTAACGACCATTACCCGTCACGACCCATTAATTTTAAATTTTTACAACAAATTTTATTT
>NW_027340960.1:0-231 GCF_012295235.1 Primulina huaijiensis
AACTTGGACGCTGTAGTTTTTTGCAATGTCCGTTACTATTAGTGGTAGACATTGCAAAATATATTGTAGCGTCCGTCATTGATGGTGACGTTTTGCTTTAATTTTGCAAAAGCAAAACCCTACCATATACTTTATTTTTTAAATTAATTTTTTAGTAAAATTAATTTTTAAAAAGCCATTTAGTAACCCTATTTCTTGGGTTTTAGAATGGTCGGCCAAATAATAGAAGTT
>NW_027340961.1:0-231 GCF_012295235.1 Primulina huaijiensis
ACAAAAATAATTTAGTGACAAAGTCAAATTAAAGCTATAGTCGACTACTAAATCTCCAGTGGCATTGTCTCACATATCTATAACCATGAGACATGTTGAATCGATTCATATTTTCAAAAACATAAAAAATAATATTTTTCATAGACCGGATCAAATTAGAGATATGTATTAAAAAAATGATTCATATGATAATCTCAGAAGAATTTTTGTAATAGTTGACATAACCAGTGT
>NW_027340962.1:0-231 GCF_012295235.1 Primulina huaijiensis
AAAACATTTAAAAAGTTTTTAAAATACTTGTTCAAATGGAGAACTGATATGAAATAATCTTATAAGTAGTGCTCCTAAAAATCATAATTTAAAATAAAAGAAAATTTTAATTTGATTTTTAAATTTCTCTTTCTGTATTTTACTCATCTGTGTTATTAAATATGAAACAATCCATTATTTTTGTCATTTTTTTAAAGATTTGGTATTTCTTCTACTTGATTTTTATATGTA
>NW_027340963.1:0-231 GCF_012295235.1 Primulina huaijiensis
TGCGCGTGATATCAATAACGTAAGATTTGTAAGCTTTCGCTTAATCTAAGGACATCATGTATAACTTTCTTTGTGCAAATATTTGTCTTAAAATTGGACACGATTCTTAGATGATGCACCATAAAATGTTCATAATTGAAACATAACAATTTTCCATTCATAACAATCATTTATATGGAACCATAAAATTCAATCACCATGATTTAAATTTGCTTAAATTTGACATGATTG
>NW_027340964.1:0-231 GCF_012295235.1 Primulina huaijiensis
TGATTGATTTAGTTTTTACTGAACTTCAAATATTCCTTCTCTTATTTTTTTCCCAATTGTCTTTGATTTATAAAGCTTGTTGTCGTTGGTTAATGTATAATAATCCTAAAGCACAAGTAATGTGTGAGTGTTTGTGAAGTGGCATGTGAGAGCTCGTAGGAGACGGATTTAAAGAGTGAATAATATTCCCAGAAAATTTTTAGCCCGCCTTCTCAAGATATGGACATGTCG
>NW_027340965.1:0-232 GCF_012295235.1 Primulina huaijiensis
TAAATTCTACAAATACTAAATATTGGAATATAAATCTTCATGCCATATTTTCTGCATGCTACACGTCCTGATTATTTGTGTTATATGATGTAGAGGGCAGTGAGCATCACTCCGCTGATGGCACATCAACTTATCCAGGTAAACATGTCAGTTCATTCATTTGTAGGCTTCTATCCATTGTAGAATGTGGCATGAAGATTTATATTCCAATATTTAGTATTTGTAGAATTTA
>NW_027340966.1:0-232 GCF_012295235.1 Primulina huaijiensis
GGAAGAGCTATCCCTCTCCTTGGCGGCTGTTCGAACAGAATCCATTCAAAATAATGACATAGACAGTAACGCGAAGGGCTCAAGCGATTCTCGACATGGCGAACCCGACAGAGGAAAAATTTTTTTCAGAGGGCGCTATACACGGCTGGACCTTCCTTGATATGATGGGTTGGCCGACCTGCTCGGGTGGCTCACCCACTGTGAATTTCTCTTTCGCCATCAAAACACACCC
>NW_027340967.1:0-232 GCF_012295235.1 Primulina huaijiensis
TTTTATTATTTTAATTATATCCCAGTTATTTCTTTCTTAGCTGTAACACAATTAAATGTATCTATATGTGTATGTATATCTTAAGAAACAATTGTAATTTTAGTCATATATATGCCTTTTCGCGATGTTGATCTACATCGTTAAATTTTAATTTTATCTTGTTATCTTTGTTCTTTTATAATTTTGCTTTTTTTTTCAACATGGTGTTGAATTAACGATGACGTAGCGCCGA
>NW_027340968.1:0-232 GCF_012295235.1 Primulina huaijiensis
GGAATACGTGTAATGTTTTCGAAATTATATAAACATTTTAAAGTTCTTATAACGATCTAAACATATCGTTTGAGTTAATGAATGACTTACATCGTTATCACAAACTTTATTTTTCCGAAAAGAAAAAAAGTTTGATCATACAATTAGCATAAGATTCACGATTACATATTTTATTATCATAAATTGCAAAGAAGACAATTATCAGATAATAATTAATCTGGCTAATCGATGA
>NW_027340969.1:0-232 GCF_012295235.1 Primulina huaijiensis
AAAGCTCGTTCCTACAGTAATGGAACTATGTTACAAATTTACCCTTTGTCAATTCTTTTGATTTAATTTATAGAGAAATTAAATAAATAATTTTCAAACTATTATTCAAGTCTCCTATTTTTTTATATAAAAAAGTAATATTTATTTAATCCATCTCTAATCAATGAAATTAAAAAATTGAGATGTACGCCTCGCCTCGCCTCCGTCTCCGTCTCTGTTTGAGACGTTGGAT
>NW_027340970.1:0-232 GCF_012295235.1 Primulina huaijiensis
CACCAAATGAATGAATTAAAAATGCACAAACAAGAGCTGTAAATGCGTTGTAGCGTGGCTAAAGGTAAGGTAGGAAAAAGGTAATAACGAGTTTATGTAAATGAAAAAATCACACTTTTCACTAAAAAATTGCATCCAAGTAACATCTTCAATCTCATTATAACATCAAATAATGAAGTAGTAACATTTTTTTTTCTTTTTTCAATTTTTTTGTTTTTGTTTTCTTTCTTCT
>NW_027340971.1:0-232 GCF_012295235.1 Primulina huaijiensis
GCTATCCATATTCCACATTCTGAAGACTGGTGCAAAAGTAACCAGGGCAGTGTTAATCATACTTGACATGGTAATGATTCAGATATAGAATCACGGATAAATCTTATTTTGGGATTACCATGAATATTGTCTTTCTCATGAGAGTAATGCAACTGATACAAATTGCATCTTCTTGTAGGTAATATCGGCTCTTTTGATTTCTGGGGCATCTGCAGCAACAGCCATCGTGTAT
>NW_027340972.1:0-232 GCF_012295235.1 Primulina huaijiensis
GGAACCGCTATAATATTATGACATCAAATAATGCCGAGTCTATGAATTCTTTGTTAAAATCTCAAAGGGATTATCCGATCACTGCGTTGATTGAACACATACGATCAGTTATGCAGAAATGGTTTTATGAGCGTAGTGTAGAAGCGGAAGCATGCACGACACAATTGACTCCAAAGCTTGAAGAAAGCTTACGCAAGACACTTGATGCTTCTTCAATTCTCATAGTGAATCC
>NW_027340973.1:0-232 GCF_012295235.1 Primulina huaijiensis
GTTGTTGCGATTCCAATTCTAATTTGCCACGACTCTTTTGTCAAAAAAAAGGAAACAGTTTATTTGACAAAAAATTGAAAAGATATAAAAAAATATCGATTATTTTGTAACTGGTTCGATTTTAGTGGTGGAAATATGTTGGATCCATTGGTCGGAAAAAATTTGGATCTGTTCGATTTTATGAATATCGGTTTTAACCGATTTGCAAACCTAAGGAACAAACATATATTCC
>NW_027340974.1:0-232 GCF_012295235.1 Primulina huaijiensis
AACACACGGTGGGGGGTCACATTTGAAAGTACAGGTCCTCTTCTAGATAAGCATTTTACATGTTTCCTTGCATGATTACTTCGCATTTTATGAATCGACGAAAAATAGCACATCTATACCATCACTTTAGTACCTATATTGTCAAAAAAAAAATTATTGGTAAAAGGTTCTGTAAAATTAATTTTAGTATAATTATGTACTAACAGATATGTACAAAATTTATGCCAACAAT
>NW_027340975.1:0-232 GCF_012295235.1 Primulina huaijiensis
TTTTTGATGGATTATGCTTGGAGTATCCTAGTAAAACTCTGACTGAAAAGTATCCTAGTTAGAAAAAACTAACAGTAGAAATTTTGACCAGTTGAATCGGAGGATCCCACTCAAACACCCAGTAATATATGTCTTAGTTGGTTAAAACTACTAGTAAGAATCCGAATGAGATTGTATATCATCCATGAAATTATAAATATCACAATGCATGTCAAATTTACAAGCTATATAA
>NW_027340976.1:0-232 GCF_012295235.1 Primulina huaijiensis
TAGAAAGTCAAATACATGTTAGGACATTGGGCAATGGTTAGAATTATGTAGTGATAAATTAGAACTTAAGTCTATTATATTAAAAACCGAAAGTAACCATTTTTTTAAAAAAAAATTATTTATAAAATAAGAATATTTATTTAAAATGGCATATTATATCGGCTCCTTTCATGTGGAAGCCAAAGTGGTGTAGGACTAATTGGTCGGGCTAGTCCACTTTCATTATTGCAAA
>NW_027340977.1:0-232 GCF_012295235.1 Primulina huaijiensis
AAGTGAGTAAATGTCAAGTATTTGGCTCTGCATGGTTTATTAAATTATGTTATTGTATATATACCGAATTATTGATATAAATTATATAGTATGTCATTATGTTGCAATATTTTCTCCAGGTTAATGTCTGCCTCTGAAAATTTGGAGAATCGCAAAGATCCTGGCTAGAATTATGGGAAATTAATCGATCCAAAAGACACTAATTCCGTGCAATGTGTTTTTTGTGACAAAA
>NW_027340978.1:0-232 GCF_012295235.1 Primulina huaijiensis
AGACAAGAGGAGAAGAGAGCAGACCGAAGAGTCGTAAGAGGCCCACCGATTTGTAAAATTAGAGAAGAAACGCAGTAGAAGCGACACCTAGGAGCTGGAGAAAGGAAGGACCAAACAACGCTCCTAGCGGAACAGGTTCTAGACGCTACTCTCTGAGATGAGGGAAAGACAAAAGACAAGGCAAGATGAAGGAGGATGAGGAAAATGAAGAGATGCATAAAGCTATTGCAAC
>NW_027340979.1:0-232 GCF_012295235.1 Primulina huaijiensis
TAAATACCCAAAAGAGTTATGGTAAACAAATAGCCAATGAAAATAGTTTTCCAAAAAAGAGTTTTCACAAAATTCCTAAAAAAGATTTAAAAAATAATTTTCAATTTTGTAACCATTGCGAGACGATAGTAAAAAATTTTAAAAGACTAAATGATTTGAAATCATTAATGTCTGATAAATTAAGGAATTGACGGAAAAATTACAAGAAACAGAAGCAGCCCTTAAGGCAAAC
>NW_027340980.1:0-232 GCF_012295235.1 Primulina huaijiensis
ACAAGCTCCAAAGATATAAGTCCATGTCCTCTTATCCAGATGGTCATTTATGTAGTATATGTTGCTGTAAATTAAATGTAAAGTTTGTTTTGTATCAAGAAGCAATCTTTTTGACGTACTTCACTTTCAAGATTACATCTTTTTTAAAACATGTTAAGAAAAAAAAGGTTTTGATCACCTTGCACATGCTATGAGTTGGATGACGGATCCAAACAGAAGAAAAGTGCAGTTG
>NW_027340981.1:0-232 GCF_012295235.1 Primulina huaijiensis
TAACTGGCACATGATATTATAGCTGAATCCTTGACCCTGATATTAACCAAAAATTGAGTGCAGTGGCTCAATTAGACAGCAAAGAAACTGCAATCTTGCAATGAATAAAAATTTTACTGAAAGAAAATTCTAAATTGGCATTCGTTCCCCAACTTCTATCCTGTTTTTATCTAGAAGCACACTCACAGCACACTGGATCAGAAACATCCAAGGCCTTTATCCTGTTGTTTAT
>NW_027340982.1:0-232 GCF_012295235.1 Primulina huaijiensis
TTACAAGATTTTAAATAACAATAAAAAAGCTAGAAGCAAAAGTAATTAACTCTATCTTGCACTTAATTTTGCATTTACTATCTCTGCACTAGAGGTGTGCTCAAATAGGGCCTTGACTATAAAGAGCACGAAAACCGACTCTTTGTGGTTGAGGGCGGAAGCAGTGCTTCATCGAAAGATAGTGCCCCAACTTGTGTCAAGGTGCAAGGCTGAGCTTTGGCCCAAGCCTATC
>NW_027340983.1:0-232 GCF_012295235.1 Primulina huaijiensis
TTACGAAAAATTAATAAATGTAGAAAAAAATAAATTTACCTAAATAAGTTAGAATAAATCTCATGCGAGATATTTTCAAAAAAAAAAAAGTTTCATGTGAGACAATATCACAGATCTATATTAAATTAGATGAGTCGATCCGGTTCATATCTTGAGTGAGAAATAATAATTTTGATACAAAACAATTTTTTTTCATGAGTCGAGTTGGGTAGAAGATGTGTCTCACAAATTA
>NW_027340984.1:0-232 GCF_012295235.1 Primulina huaijiensis
TGGTTTATCAACCATGGATCAACAGTGTGTGAAATTTGTGGATCTTTGGCAAAAAACGTAAAATTGGCGGACTTCAAAAGGATATTGGTTTCTCTAAAAAAATATGAAGCTCTGATGGAAAGGGTTGCTAATGGGCAGCCTAATCCTGTACCATCCCAAACACATTTGGGTGTGGATCCTGACGCTCTTGCTGCTATTCGAAGGCAAAGGTTAAGTGAAATTTCTCTGTGGT
>NW_027340985.1:0-233 GCF_012295235.1 Primulina huaijiensis
AAGACTGCATTGCCATCGTTGATTCCACCTGAACATCACAGTTTCTGAAAGCACTTAGTGGAGATTGCTTAAAGCTAGTAAGTCACACAGGCAAAGTGAGAAAACATTTCGCTCAAAGAGACTAATCATCAGCAAACAAAATGACTCCA
This sequence comes from Primulina huaijiensis, assembly GCF_012295235.1. Taxonomy (NCBI): domain Eukaryota; kingdom Viridiplantae; phylum Streptophyta; class Magnoliopsida; order Lamiales; family Gesneriaceae; genus Primulina; species Primulina huaijiensis. Next base: position 150 of record NW_027340985.1, read on the forward strand.
TACACACAATATGTTTCAAACCATAAGCCCATAGCAGATTGAAGTAACCTGTTTCTTTGTCAAAGGAAATGTGGCAGCTTTAAC
>NW_027340986.1:0-233 GCF_012295235.1 Primulina huaijiensis
AATAAATAATTTCAATTGCACAATAATTCTTTTAATGGATTCGTTAGAGTTATCGCCTTCCGAATCCTATAAACACCAACGATATATTTTCCTACGGTCCTATGCAAAATCTCCTCTCCCGAGTGATAGATCTCAAATAATATGACAATTCAATTATTGATTAAGTAATTGAACGCAATAAGATCCAAAAAAATATAAATAAACAAGAAGAAATTTGCATATATAAGTCAACA
>NW_027340987.1:0-233 GCF_012295235.1 Primulina huaijiensis
TATTTCTGCACGAAGATTCTGATCCAACAATTGTTGTTTTAGATTATGCTCTAGAGGACGCTTGGCGATTTTCTGGTCCTTATCAATGATTTCTTCACCCTCCATGGAAAGGTGAAATGCTTCAAAAAGCTTGAATGCCCCTCGGCATTGCTGGATAAGTTTTTCTTGAAATTCCCATTTTTGTCCACAAAAGTATTGAAAACATCTATGACATATATGTTAATTCAATTATT
>NW_027340988.1:0-233 GCF_012295235.1 Primulina huaijiensis
TACTTGGGAAACCGAGAGGGACTTGAGGAGTCGCTATCCAGGGCTTTTCGGTAAGTTATAATTTCGAGGACGAAATTTTAATTAAGGGGGCAAGGAATTGTAAGGTCCAAAATTAAGTCGACGTAATTTAAGTACATGCAAATCTAGGGAATATGAAAAATGGGTAATTAATTGATTTAATTGCTTAGTTGATTATGTGACATGCATGAATATATGTTAAATAGGATTTAATT
>NW_027340989.1:0-233 GCF_012295235.1 Primulina huaijiensis
TTAGTTTTGGTTACTCACGTCGTGTACGTGCATAAACCTCTTTTTGATCTAAAGAGATATTTAAGTTCGATTTCGGGTGATATCGAAAAAACGTCAATAATATGCAATTAAAAATAATCTTTTAATTTATTTTTTCATTCGAAATTTTGAAAAATGATAAAATTCAAAATAAAATATTAGTAACTGAGGTGTATTTTGGAGAAGAATAATATTTTTTTTAATGGAAAATCAAA
>NW_027340990.1:0-233 GCF_012295235.1 Primulina huaijiensis
TGTTCATTTGTAGAGAGTTCATTGTTCATAGTAAGAAATTTGTTTTAAGCGTGGCTTTGGTTGTTGCTTGAAGAAATCAATGCCCACTTTTATTGCTAATAGCTTATATTTGATTCGGCGCACTCGATTTTTAGGGTGTTTTGCAACCTAAGAATGTGTTGTGTTTTCCATGGTTGTGTCACTGAATCGGACAACTGGGAATCATCAAAATAACTGAACTTTAGTACAAATCT
>NW_027340991.1:0-233 GCF_012295235.1 Primulina huaijiensis
TTTTTCATGCAGTAACTTTTTTCTCTGAGGAGGATTCAGCAACATCAGTACAAATCAAGGTTTGAAATACATGAATTCCTCAGAAGTTTGTCCAAATCCATTATGTGCTGCAACAATGACATTCCAATGCTGATGCTGTGTAATTTCTATAAGTTTACATGCAGAGATTGGAGCCAATGTGGGCGCCCTCAATTTTTTTTGATAGAAGGTTATAAATAATTATATTATCTAAA
>NW_027340992.1:0-233 GCF_012295235.1 Primulina huaijiensis
TTTAATTGATTAATCAATTTGAATTGAATGGATAAGAGTAAATTATTATGCGCTCTCTAAATCTAAACAAAAAATTTATGTTAGTCATTGTCAAAAAATTATTTATTTACATTCTTTGATCTACAACAAAATGTGTTTGCACTCTCTAATTCCACATTTATTTTCTTTGATAAAATTCGATACAAAATATTAAAAATACAGTACTAATATATGATATTTGAGTACTAATTTTT
>NW_027340993.1:0-233 GCF_012295235.1 Primulina huaijiensis
CCACAAGGAAGTGTTTCTTCGAGAGCTTGTAAGGTGAGAATATGTTGGATGCAGTGTCTGTTGCGCGTGCTTTTGTACCAGGGCTATGTTTGACTAACTTCAATTGTGTCCACAGTAATGCGAGTGATGCACTTGATAAGTTGAGGTTTTTAAGCGTAACAGAGCCTTCTTTACTTGGTGATGCTGGTGAGCTTGAGATTCGTATCAAAACTGATCCAGATAATGGAACTATT
>NW_027340994.1:0-233 GCF_012295235.1 Primulina huaijiensis
CCACAAAAAGTTACACTGGAATTGCAAAAATCCAAAGAGTCCAGATGAGAATGAGCCATAAAGCCACCCAATCAAACGCAAAAAGACCCCGCGCTTTTGAAAATCTACGCTCACATTTAACAACCCGCTCGCCGTTCGAATCCCATTTTTGTTCTTCCCCGTAAGATTTTTCACGCTTCTTTTCCCGATAAACTACAAAAAACACCTCACGCTTTTCTTCGTTCTTTTTTCTT
>NW_027340995.1:0-233 GCF_012295235.1 Primulina huaijiensis
GTATTAGTTGGAGAATACTCCTCACTAGTTGATGTACTAGCTTTTTGTTTAAAAAATGAAAACATATTTTTTTCTTGTCGTCTTGAGCTTCCGTTAGAGAAACTAACACATCACATACTTGTTATAAAAATAAAAAATCAAACAATTCCAAAGATTTTAAATAATGGTACACCACGATGCTATTAATAAATGATTATTAAAGTAAATGGGATTCTTTCTTCATGTTTGGTGAA
>NW_027340996.1:0-233 GCF_012295235.1 Primulina huaijiensis
TTTTCTTTAAGAATTATAAAAGATTTAATTTAACCAATTTTGTTTAAAAAAATTCAATAAGGACAATTGAGTTAATTGACTAATCATTTTACCACATAAGAATATAGTTCATATCATAAAAACTCTGACGAAACTGTCTCACAAGATCAATTTTGTGAAACAGATCTTTAAATTAATTTAAATATAGATCGAATTGACTCTTCTCCATCTCACAAGAGACAGATCTTTTATTT
>NW_027340997.1:0-233 GCF_012295235.1 Primulina huaijiensis
ATGATTTCTGCTTTAGAAAGGTGCTTACTAATAGAATTGTGGATAGTTCCCGCAATCTTGGTCCTATCCTTCAATTTGTTCAGAAAAATAAATCTGTTATATTAGTAAGTCTATATAGAGTACACGAGGCAGTTATCAGGAATATGGTCTGCCACTTTGAGAAGCTGGATGTTCGAAATTATGTATTTGTTGGCCCAATGTCTCATGTCTTGCTAGATCTTGCAAGAAGGGGT
>NW_027340998.1:0-233 GCF_012295235.1 Primulina huaijiensis
CTAGGACTCTTGGCTAGACTCTCCCAGCCACCTAACCAGCGACCATCTCGAACCCTCACTGACCCTAGACGAGTCCCAGACCCGAGCCATCACCAGCCCTTGCCCCTGAGCCACGCGCGAAGCCACCAGAACAGCAGACAGCAACCTGCGCGCATGCTACCCTCACGGTTCCAACGTTTGGCTCGAGCCACAGCGCACCCAGCCGCTCCAGCCCTTGGTCCGACCCATGCCCC
>NW_027340999.1:0-233 GCF_012295235.1 Primulina huaijiensis
AAAAGATAGGTTTCGATGATCTTCAAGACCTTGAAGAATCTTTTGTAAATATCGGGGTCATAGATCTAAATATGAACACAAATGGAGGTGAACCGCATGATATAACCCGATCATCTTCTCAAGAACCACCAGGGGAAAGTGTGGGATCTCATAATACAAATATGATAGGACCCCAAACAGATTTTCATGTTGGTAGAGAAGCACACTCAGCGGGAATAATGTCGAGGAGAAGT
>NW_027341000.1:0-233 GCF_012295235.1 Primulina huaijiensis
GGCTACGATCAATAGCTTGTCTTTATTATTTGAAGAAAGCAATTTGATAAATTCTAACCAGTTTGTTTTCACAAGTTGTTTAGTTTTCAATAAATTAAGATGATATGATTAGATTTTCTTAATATTTTTATTTTCAATAAGTTAAATTTCTACAACTGGATACCGATAAATATACTAGAAATTAACTCATGAGATTTGTTTTCTTCAAGTTCAATTCAACAGTCAGAAACGAG
>NW_027341001.1:0-234 GCF_012295235.1 Primulina huaijiensis
GCAAATCAAGACAAGCTTATCCAAGTGGATTCCAGCTCAGCACAAGGGAACAAATCAAAGGACAATGATAGACGTTGCATCAGAGCTTAAAGTCTATATTCCAGAATGACTGTCGGGAAGTACAGTCACGGATTCAAATTGCAACCGATTCATTCATTGAGTCTCACTGTACGATCAAGACTTCCCGCTTATAAATAGAAGATCAGTGAGGACTCAGCTATGTGAAGAACACAA
>NW_027341002.1:0-234 GCF_012295235.1 Primulina huaijiensis
CAATAGACTCACTAGGTGTGATCGATGCATGTGAGCATGAGATTGGTGTTAATAAAGGTATTGATGGTTGAACTAGCTGTACTGAAAGTACACATAACCCGAGGACCATCGCTAGCTTTCCGCAAATAAAATTATGTTTATGATTACTTAAAAATCTTTATTGCTTATGATGTTTTTTAGAGGCTTTTAAGAGGATGTTAGAGTTAAGTTTATTTTTGAAATAATGTTAGTTTA
>NW_027341003.1:0-234 GCF_012295235.1 Primulina huaijiensis
AATCCTTAGCCTTTCTTTGTTGAATTGGAAAAGGATTGCTACAGATAACGAAATAATGGTGAAACAGAGCACCAAATTGCTGAATCTGGTAGAGTTCACAAGATGCGGCCACTCATTACACTAAAAAGAACATATTACTTGGAAAAAAAAAATTGTACGCATAACAAGTTCTCACCGCCAAAGGATTAGAAGCTAAAAACATATATTTGATAGTTTCCAGGAACTGACATACAA
>NW_027341004.1:0-234 GCF_012295235.1 Primulina huaijiensis
CGTGGTTCAGTGATATAAACATCTTTTAATACAAGAGATATTTGAATTCGATATCATGTGATGTAAAAAAAAATTACATGCATGATTCCAATTTTTAAAAAATATTTAAATTACTTGTAAAATTCTCTACTATTTCAAATTTCAGTACAATTTATAAAATAACATTGGTCAATTTTTTATTTTTTTATGTTCTGATTTACGATCTTATATTATCTTCCAATTAAGCTTTAAAAA
>NW_027341005.1:0-234 GCF_012295235.1 Primulina huaijiensis
ATTACTTATTTATTATTTAATAATTTATTACTTATTTATTATTTATTAATCATTAGCTATATAAATCTATATACCTTTAAAAGTGTGGATAGAGGAGATTGTTTTCTAATTTTACATCGACAAAATTATCCTTCTATGTCAATCTATCTATATACCTGTAAAAGTGTGAATAGAGGAGATTGTTTTCCAATTGTACATTGACAAAATTACTCTTCTATATCAATGTCTAAAAAT
>NW_027341006.1:0-234 GCF_012295235.1 Primulina huaijiensis
TTTCTTGGGGGATCCCCAATCTGGTGTTGCATGTGGTGTCAACGTATATTGCATGTTGACTGCCATGGTAGTATGTTTAATGAAACTGGTGATTTTTGCGACCTTGGTCCTTTCAGAAGACTTATCCTATCACCTCTGTATGTTAAGCAATTGAATCACAGTACTCACGGATTTCTCAGTTCTATTACGCATGGAGCCAATGAAATCGCATCTTCTGTACGTGCTACCATCAGA
>NW_027341007.1:0-234 GCF_012295235.1 Primulina huaijiensis
AACAAACATAAGAAGATTTGTTTAGGAAAGTACATGCAAAAGTCTCGCATTTGTGTTTTTAGGTCAAATCAAAATATAAGGAAAATAATAAATAAGAGTATTTGTTAAGTTAAGCAATAAATATTATAAAAAATATTATCAATTATTTATTTTTATAATCTCAATAATAAAAGAATTTATTAGTTTTAGATGCAAATAAATAGAAGTATAAATTAAAATCAAAACTAATTTAAG
>NW_027341008.1:0-234 GCF_012295235.1 Primulina huaijiensis
TATTATGTTAATTTAACTAAATTAATAATGTGTTGTAAATTATTCGAGAAAAATATATTTAAGGATTGAGATTGAAAATTATAATAACCTTATTTCATTATTTGGTTGAATCGACAACAAATATTACAAAATACCTTAACATGATACTTTATTTTATTAATATATATCTGAAGCTTACACTTGTCATTAAAAACATGTCAGTAAATGTCATTTTTCTTATGATACTTTTCCAAT
>NW_027341009.1:0-234 GCF_012295235.1 Primulina huaijiensis
AAATATAATATGTTATTTTTTTACATGATTTCTTAGTAAAACATTAAAATATAAAGTCTAAATGAATTATATAAACAATCAACTAAATATTATTCAAAATAATTCATGATATCATCCGAAAAGATATATAATAAAAATAAATTATTAATTTAATGAAATTTCAATTTTTTCGATCGGTTCGATTTTAACATATATAATCCGAAATCGAACCAAATAAATTTCAATTTTAACATT
>NW_027341010.1:0-235 GCF_012295235.1 Primulina huaijiensis
CTAATTAAGCTCTTGCAATTTTCAATCTCTTTAGATGGTTTAACGTGCGGTCTATATCCGTGAAATAGATTAATCTGATCCATATGTACTATGAAAAATCAATAATTTTGATATAAAATATAATAATTTTTCATGAATTGGGTCGAGTCAGAGATTCGTCTCATAAAATTGACTCGTTTATGAAATTATTTTTATTTAATATAATTTATAAGTTTTAAATATTTGTATTTTATAT
>NW_027341011.1:0-235 GCF_012295235.1 Primulina huaijiensis
AATGCATTACATTCATGAATGATGTTCATTCATAACCCTTTTTTCCCATTCATGAATGATGTTCATGCACTAGATAAACTTATATAAGTTTATCTAATCCAGTCGAGCGATTTAATCTATATTTTTTTATTCGCTTTTGGGAATGCTCTAGTTAACTGCTAAGCTAGAGAATCAAAAGTTAAATCGACATCATGAATTCGATAAAAACGTAAATTAGGGTTAAGATTGCAAATGA
>NW_027341012.1:0-235 GCF_012295235.1 Primulina huaijiensis
GAGTTTTTCTGGTTTTGTTCATGTTACTCAATATGTGTAGTGTCCTTACAAAATCAGCATATGACACATGTATGCTCGATAGATGAATCATGGTAACTCATTCAACATTGATGTATAGATGAGTGAACATGATTCATCACTCAACACACGTTTTATGTGCTGAGTGGATGAGGATACTACAAGTAGTATTTACCAAGCCATTTTTTCTAGAATGGATTCGACATTTATCGAATTA
>NW_027341013.1:0-235 GCF_012295235.1 Primulina huaijiensis
TAATATTAAACGATGAATTATGTAAATAGTTGACCTGATTATCTGCAGACAGTTGTTGGACAAATAGCAGATGATAAATTTGGTGAACCAAGTGTGATTTGAATGGGCGAGTTATATGTTGGACCTTTGGAAATGACCCAAAGGGTGCACCCAATTTTCCCACTAAATCGTGCTGATGTGTGTGTGTAGAGTCAATTGTAGATAGATTTTCCCCTCCAAATAGTCATAGCCTATA
>NW_027341014.1:0-235 GCF_012295235.1 Primulina huaijiensis
CTAATAATTTTTTTAAGATATAATTTAACACAAAAAGTCATATGATACAGTCTCGCGAGTCAATTTTATGAGACAAATCTTTTTTTGGGTGATCCATAAAAAATATTATTTTTCATGTAAAAAAATATTACTTTTTATTGTAAATATGAACAAGATTGACTCGTCTCACAAATAAAGATCTGTGAAATAGTCTCATAAGATGTCTACTCTTAGTTTAAACATATAATTGCCGGCT
>NW_027341015.1:0-235 GCF_012295235.1 Primulina huaijiensis
AAAATATGAAATGAAGTGTGTTTGTGTGTGTTGTGTGAATAGGCGAGAATGTGGGTGTGTGTTAGTGGGTGTGTGCGTGAGTTATAGAATAAATTAGGGAATTGATTTGCTTAATTACACAATTAACAATGCTAATTAAAATGCTAATTAAAATGTCAATTAAAATGTTAATTCCCACTACTAAGCAAAATCCCCTAATTTAAAATAAAATGCACAATTGCTAAACTTTAAAAGT
>NW_027341016.1:0-235 GCF_012295235.1 Primulina huaijiensis
AAAAAACCAGCTCAAAGACAACGGTTTAAACAAACCGTTGTTTTTTACCCTTGACAAAAACACATATAGACAACAGTTTACGAAAACTGTTGTTGTAGCACAAAAACACCCGCTCATAAACAATGGTTTTAAAAATCGTTGTCGTAGACACATTAAAGACAACGATTTTTAAAAAACTGTTGTCTATGAGGGGTTTTTTTAGGCTACGACAACGGTTTTTGTTGAAACCGTTGTT
>NW_027341017.1:0-235 GCF_012295235.1 Primulina huaijiensis
TCAAAATGTGATTATTATTAGATTAATTGATTCCACCATATATATCGGCAGGTAGTTGAAATGCTGCTGAAAGAGATGAACTTCATCCCTAGTTTAAATTTCAGTGCAGGTGTCTCCTATTTTGATTTCCTGACAAGAGTCCCAAGGCTGGAAGTACAAAATACCCCGCAATCACCGACTCATCCATGGATGAATTTATTTGTGCCAAAGTCTCGGATTCTTGATTTAAATGCTG
>NW_027341018.1:0-235 GCF_012295235.1 Primulina huaijiensis
AATAGGCTCGAGTTCAGCTAATCCATTTCGTAGTGGAAGTTGTGATGAGAGCTAGGGAGAAACTGATTTACATGTCTGTGATAGTGGATGTGACAGATATCTGGATTGTACTCTATTCTATGTGTGTGATGATTGTTGACAATGTTAGAAACTAACAACATGACAGGCTGGGAATGGTCTCTGAGGTTTAGTTTTCTGGTAATAATTATCCAAAGAAACAGATGCGGATTGCTCT
>NW_027341019.1:0-236 GCF_012295235.1 Primulina huaijiensis
GTCAAGGTGCTGGAGTCGAGATGTGATCGCGCTTGGGTGAGGGCCAATCGGATCTCTACAAGGGCTAGAGTTTATGGTTGATCGAGTGAGAAGAAAAGGGGAGCACGGCCAGGAGAAGCTGAACCAGGCCATGGTGCAGTCCTGGAGGGTCCAAAACGAGGCCTATGGAGGTCCATGCATGGCTGGTCTCAGGTAGAAAGGAGATCTAAGAGCTAGGAGCCGATTTAGGACGAAAC
>NW_027341020.1:0-236 GCF_012295235.1 Primulina huaijiensis
TCTAATCACCAATATTAATTCAACTTTATCCGATTAAATTTATGAGTCAGGTTAATCTAATATATATCCATTGGAAGGCCTTTTCAATACTGAAATATTAATATTTTTTACTAACAAATTTAGGAACACTGTGTTTGATGTATATGCAACTTTAAAATTATATATGCCTAGCTCTGACATGCACGGCGTCAATTGAAATTTGATGTATATTCGTGGATCCTCTTAATTCTGACAGG
>NW_027341021.1:0-236 GCF_012295235.1 Primulina huaijiensis
ATAGCTTAGACGTATAGTCATGCTCACAACCAAAAATGACAAATTTCCTTATGACGTTCTAAATCTCTGGCGACTCGACCTCTTTTAATCATCGTACTAAATCGTGACATCAAACCCCAAAACAATCCCTAAATATTTTTTTTTTTAAAAAAAAAGAGTACACGGACCCTGTGTAAGGGTCCGAGTAGATTCTGGAATTTCACAATTTGAAGGAAAAAGGGCACGGACCCCGTGTC
>NW_027341022.1:0-236 GCF_012295235.1 Primulina huaijiensis
AGGTGCTGCTCTTGCAAGTCACATGGATGTGGATAAGGTGCGCCTTGTTCAAGATTATGTTATTCTATTATTTTGCGTTGTCATCTGGCCCGAGTGTGTTGTCCTCTATTTCTGTTTTTATGTAAATGTATCAATTCTTTAGGTTTTAAAGCACAACCTTAAGAACTATGCTTCTTTTATGCAGCTTGCTTTCACGGGATCAACTGAAACAGGTAAGGTCGTACTCGAGTTGTCTG
>NW_027341023.1:0-236 GCF_012295235.1 Primulina huaijiensis
TGTGTGTGGATAATGGCAGGTACTCCAGGTTATCAGGAGACTGGAGATGGTACTTCTGGAGGGAGTCACATATGAGTTGAGGTTGAGTGGTCTATCCCATTGTATATATGTATCTATATACCGAGATATGTCCCGGGGATATGAGTTGTTTGTTTGTAGATGATTTTGGTCATGTGTGGGCTTATTTTATGATGTGATGTGTTTAGACGAGAATTTATTATATACTATTTTTAGTA
>NW_027341024.1:0-236 GCF_012295235.1 Primulina huaijiensis
GGGATAATGTAATTTGAAGTATATTGGGTTGTGAGTTGTCAATTTAAAATTCGGTGGATTCCAACAGTTGATCTCGAATTATCAATTTCTTAATAATACTTAATTAATAACTCTTTAATCAATTCTTAATTAGTACTTCATTCAAAATAAGGATTCAGGTCATTATAAATATATAATATAACTTACATATAAGAGCCTTTTCAATATTCGTATTGATTCGTTCCATGTTAATTCTG
>NW_027341025.1:0-236 GCF_012295235.1 Primulina huaijiensis
TAATCAAGAGCAGCCAGTCTTGATGAATGACCCTGAATAACAAGATTCTGTTGGTTTGACCCCTTGAGAACAAGAACAGTAACTTCGCATATAGTTATAGGTACTGAACCATACCATAAATTGACTAAGTTCTTCTGGGGAGGCTAGAGTTTCTTTTGTTTCGAGAAATGGAAACATCTGTTTAAGTGGGGTCATATACTTCTCCACTTTGTAAATTTTGCCCGCGGCAACAAAAA
>NW_027341026.1:0-237 GCF_012295235.1 Primulina huaijiensis
GAATGAATAATTACATACATAGGAGGGCAGGGTTACTTCTAACTCGCATCTTTTGTTCTCCACCTTTTGCAGATTGGCGAAAAGTTCCACGAACATGGATGGAGCCATCATCTCTCTCAAATTGAGTCTACTCGCAATGGTGCTTCTGGTACTATATCCAATGACAAAAGGGCAATGGGCACCTGTTAATCCCCCACCACTTTGTGCATCACAGTTTGCATTGGTAAATCATGCATG
>NW_027341027.1:0-237 GCF_012295235.1 Primulina huaijiensis
TCTCTCAAATGTTTTAAAAATTCAAATATTCACATATTAACTCTAAGAGTTATATATTTGATATAATTACATGATTATTATATGTAATCGTTATTTTTTGATGCACACGGACGATGAACAATTATCAAACCCGGAAAGGTAAAAATAAATAAATAAATAAATTAGCACGTGCTTCATAAGAATAACATTAATGTGAGGCCTCCTGGCTTAGATACCGCTGGCTCACATTTCCGGGAC
>NW_027341028.1:0-237 GCF_012295235.1 Primulina huaijiensis
AGCCAAATTACAATCACATATTTTTTCTACCCCAAAAAGCAACTAGGAGATCATTTTTAAACATTTACACACAATAAATTTATTTCAATTCGATATTTCTTTACAATCAATTCTCTCTTTGCTATGATTTGTCAACATATTCAATAAATTTTGTTATAATATTATCTACATTCATTATTTTATTTATTATTATTTACTTACTATTTCAGAATTTACTCATATAAATAATTAGAATTT
>NW_027341029.1:0-237 GCF_012295235.1 Primulina huaijiensis
TATTTACATTGACGAACATACTTCAATTTATGAAGAATCTTAACAAAAGAGATATGAAAACCATCACCATTTGTTAGATCAATGATCTCTGAGAGATTTGTTGTTGAGCTGCTAGGTATTTCAAAAGATACATTTTTGGCCATTCGGTTTGATGGATTAACTGCACACAAAAATGATAAATATTAAATACAATAATTTATATATTAGAAAAACTTTAAAAAAGTACTTTATTTAATT
>NW_027341030.1:0-237 GCF_012295235.1 Primulina huaijiensis
AGGAGAAAAACAGAAGTGGTCTTGGAACAAGACGTGATCACACCTCGTGTCTGCTTCACTCCTGCCTGGTAAATGTCCTAAAACAAGGCGTAATCACGTCTTGTCTCTGCTTCACTTTTGCTTCATAACTACATGAAGGAGCTCGAATTTAATGATAAAAATACTATATTTAAAAATATTAATTGTGGTATATGATTTGTTGAATATTTTGGAGAGAGAAAAAAACTTTTAATATTA
>NW_027341031.1:0-237 GCF_012295235.1 Primulina huaijiensis
TCTAGGTACATCATGAACATGTAAAAGAAAGCAGTCTACATTCAACCACACAATACAATATAAATTTCAAAAATTGCATATATTTGGGGATCAAGTTTTCAAAATTTGGTAAGTTAATATATATGGAAGAATTATCTAAAAATTATAGAAGAAATATCAATCGAATTATAGTAAGATTTTTACCTCACCACTTATAAATATCTCACTCCATTCTCAAAAATTACACCTTCAAATTTA
>NW_027341032.1:0-237 GCF_012295235.1 Primulina huaijiensis
ACATGAAAATGCATCCTTTTTGCTTCATTCTCACGTTTTCTAGCATTTGTGCAAGGCGCTGCCGATTTTTTTGTTGCTAAGGGATGTACACGTCGAGTAAGGAGAGAACTTAAGGCTGGAGTCGAAGCTTTGTTGGTTTTAGGAGAGGGCCGATCGAGTTCTTTGGGTTAGCTTGGTGGTGTGCGTGGATCAGGCGATGGGGCTGATCCGACGGTGCAAGGGCAGAGCTAAGCCCTG
>NW_027341033.1:0-237 GCF_012295235.1 Primulina huaijiensis
ACTCAAATCTTGCCCTCTTCTCTCCGCGGTCCTCCTGGTCCTGGTAGCTTCGTTTCATTATCAAGTCTCCGCCTCCTTCGTCGGCACTTGGAATCCAATCGAGGACCTGAACTCACCGCTTGTGTTGGTGATCGTTAGATACGCCATGTCGGAGCACAACAAAAAGGACGGCGCGAAGTTGCAGTTTGTGACGGTGGTGAAGGGCGAAAGACAAGTTGTGGAAGGTTTTAATTACAA
>NW_027341034.1:0-238 GCF_012295235.1 Primulina huaijiensis
TGGGGTTGGTGATGAAGTTTCGAGATATGAAGATTTCTCGCTTATGTTCTTCTTAAATTTTGATTCAAGTTGTACAACGCTTCCGCACATTTTATTTCGTTTAGAAATTTATCGCTGTAAGACAAGATTATTTTGAGTTAATTATAAAATAGACTGTTTTGGTTTATGCTGAACTACGAGACTTGTTGTTTGGCGATTATGTGATTGTTGAACAACGTCGGTGTCGACTAACCCCGGT
>NW_027341035.1:0-238 GCF_012295235.1 Primulina huaijiensis
ATATTCTAAAATTCATATTTTAAAGACACTTTCAAAAATTATTTTACATAAATAATTATTTTTAATTTACAATTAATAATTATTCTAATTATGTCAATCATTTCCGCATCTTGTTGGACAATGCATTTTTTTTATCTCAGGTTCAAGGTGCTTACATTCGTTCGTAGTGTGTCCATACTCTTTACGGAAGTCACAATACTTGTCAGATCTAGGTCTCCGAGGCCCTTGATCACTTCTC
>NW_027341036.1:0-238 GCF_012295235.1 Primulina huaijiensis
TGCTCATTATTTGATGGGTTAGATAACTGATACTCCAGGTTTCAACAATCATATTATTAATTAGACATCACATATCATAATAACCTAGGAATATAGAATTCTTAATTCTATAATATTTTTAATTGGACTAGTGCAACTAGTTTAATTAATTATATCAAAATCCATTAAAAACTTTAACTATTTAATATGTTGAACTTGTACTCCTACAAGTCCATTAAACATACTTCTCACTATATTT
>NW_027341037.1:0-238 GCF_012295235.1 Primulina huaijiensis
TTATTGGTTTTCTTGGCATGCAATCATAACCTGAATTCTTTGTTACGTTAAAATTGCGCTGGACATATTTAAAACATCTAACATTAAAAAAATATGTTTAGAAAATTTATTTATCAAATTCTAAAATTTGGGGTCAGATTCAATTCATGATTAATAAATTTTGTTGTTGGATTAATTAAAAGTGCAACAGCATTGGGAATGGTGGGGTACCAAAGAAGGCTAGGGTTCAGCAGTCTTC
>NW_027341038.1:0-238 GCF_012295235.1 Primulina huaijiensis
TTTCTTATATTGTTCAAAATATAATAAAAAAATAATAAGATATGTAGCATATTGTGATGCATAGAGTGAAGTAGAGAATCCGAAACCAAGTAGAAAGTGACAGAACATTCAGGAGTTCATCAAATATAACTGGAAGCTCTAGCATGCATTTTCTAAACTATAAACTATATTACCCAAAAAAAAGGAAAAGATTGCTAGAGATCAAGGTAACAAGGTATTCCAGTCGAACTAATCCATT
>NW_027341039.1:0-238 GCF_012295235.1 Primulina huaijiensis
TAACATCCCGTTAAGCTAGGAACCATGTCCGGTAAGAATGAACCGTAACCAAGAACCGTCTCCGATCCATTTCCCAATTGATTAAACTGGATCAGTAAATTTGAATCGGTTTCAGAACAAGATCTGGTTCGTTACCGGATTCGGTCCGGAAAAAAATTTCAACGGCTGCAAAAAAATAAATAAATAAATAAATAATGGCCTTGAGCAACGGTTTCATTTAAAAAAAGAAAAAGTTGTT
>NW_027341040.1:0-238 GCF_012295235.1 Primulina huaijiensis
AGCGTTGTCAGGAACACCTTACACTTGATTCGATCAGTATAACAGTGTAGCATGGCCATATTTTCAAACCTGGCCAGGTGCTCTTCGGGGTCTGCATTGCCATCATATTCTTTCACTTTGGCAGATTTGAAGTTGTCGGGAAGTGGTTCCCGGACAATGGCTTCCGCAGATGGGCAACCTTTGGTTAATGCCTGAGAAGTACTTCGACTTTCCAGCTGCCCTTCTAAGACCTTCATCT
>NW_027341041.1:0-238 GCF_012295235.1 Primulina huaijiensis
GCTGGTCGGCGCAGGGAGGGGGTCTGACGACCGGCGGAGGTCGGCGGCGGCCCGACAACGGAGGTAGTCCGACGGCGGTCGGCGGTCCGACGGTGGCTCGACGACGGTCCAGCATCGGAGGTGGTCCGACGTTGGTGAAAGAGAAAGGGTAAAATTGGAAATATGATAGGGATATGAGAAGGATAAATAATCCTAGGGAGGAAGGAGGTATTATTTAATCACACCTAATACAATCTCA
>NW_027341042.1:0-238 GCF_012295235.1 Primulina huaijiensis
AATCTCAACGCCCTTATTTTGCATCATTGTTTGTATTGATTTCAAGGCAGGCATTTTTTGTTGTCCTCTGAAATTTTCCACCAACATATCTGATACTATAGCTGCACCTGCTTTTCGATGCTTCCTTTTTCGATTAGTCAGATCACAAGTATGCTTATTTCAATAAGTTCGAATCGAAAACCGTGATGATCCCTTTTTTGTGTTACTCGCGCCCTCCAACTGCAATTATCATCTACAC
>NW_027341043.1:0-239 GCF_012295235.1 Primulina huaijiensis
ATATCGATTTGAGCGATTATTGTTCGAACTAAGTTGTTATTGTGCGTTTGCAGCCATTTTCGTCGAGAAGACAATCTCAGTTTTCAACCCAGCCCAACCATTGTGTGTTGTTTTCCGTCAAGAGGATTTCAACTCACGCTGTTCTTGTTATTGTTCGAAACCCGTGTGCTCTCAGGTGTCAACCCCCATGAGTCGTGACCTCTGTTAAGTGCTTCTCTCCTTCTTTAATAAGCTTTGAT
>NW_027341044.1:0-239 GCF_012295235.1 Primulina huaijiensis
GGACATGTACACCGATATGGGTTCCATCCAATGCACCGAGGCAACTCTGTAAGCAATGTGTAAATAACCTTTATATCATCAAACCACATATTAAGGAAACAAAACTTCGACAAATAACGATCCAAACGAGGTATTACTTTAAAACACCTCCATGTTTCATTTCTACAATCTTCATCGACAGGAGACTGCTTCATAAGGAGTAGTGGATGTAACTTTAGCAACGCTTTAAGAACATCATG
>NW_027341045.1:0-239 GCF_012295235.1 Primulina huaijiensis
GGGCTTGGGTTGGGGCCTGGGCTAGACGTGGGTCAGGGTCAGGTAAGGTCCTAGCATGGCTAGGGCTCAAGGGGAGTGGCTAGGGAAGAGTCCTTGCTCAGCGTGCAATGGGGTGGCCGAGAGTTCTAGGGTTGTGGCTCGATTTGGGGCTGGGATATGGTCCATCAGGGTCCTAGGGTCATGAGCAGGGGTTTGGCCAGGGGCTGGAGTGGCTGGGCTCGACGTGGCTCGAGCCAAAA
>NW_027341046.1:0-239 GCF_012295235.1 Primulina huaijiensis
CAAACAAAAATCCAAACCAAATATTCGAGTGATTTTCTTCTTATCCAATATAGCCGAATTATCTATACAATATTATGTGTTTTAAAAAAAAATTAGCTATTTTTCTATGCTTCTTTCATACATTTTTATTTATGTATAAATTTTCTATTTGAAAAAGGGAAATAGTTATTAGATCGTTAAGTCATTCTTATATCTTGTCATTTTACAAGTTTTTTCTTTGAGTAATAATAAGTATAAAA
>NW_027341047.1:0-239 GCF_012295235.1 Primulina huaijiensis
TTTCCTCGATGGTTTCTTAGTCTTGTGTTTTAATAAAGGACACACACGATCCTTAATTCACTACTGTAGCCAAAGCAACCCTTGAAAATATGAACCTAAGATCATTTTCATTTTATGATTCTCCGCACACAAATACTCTACACTCTGACACTTTAGCAACAAGTTCATAGAAGTCACGAAAATTCATATATCAAAATTTCTTTGTTAGATCAAAATCCAAATCCCACCATACCATCTTA
>NW_027341048.1:0-239 GCF_012295235.1 Primulina huaijiensis
ACGGTATCATTTTTATTTTTTCTTTGTCTGCCTAATACATCTACCACGAACAAAAGGCATGCCAATTTCAGCTTCTCAATGTCTATTTCTTCTCCTAAATCATCCTCATATTCATCAATTCTATCTATCAAATCCCCCAAACGTATACGGTAACTTCCACCAAAATGTCTCTCCATAAATTCATCTTCTTGAGATATCATAGGATAAAAGTTTGAACAATTTAGGCCAGTTAATAAACA
>NW_027341049.1:0-239 GCF_012295235.1 Primulina huaijiensis
CCGATCCCAGCTATTTCCAAGACATGATAATTTCTCATTAATACATATCCTCCTGAAACTGGTTCATAATAATCAAACCATTATCTCCAAGACTTCATGTGCCACATCGCTTTTGAATCCATAATCCATGTGTCACAAAGTTTGTGTCTGCCTTCTGAAATTGTTCCTGTTTCGCTGATTAATATTTCACCACTGCCTGAAGTACTGACCATATTTTCTTGAGAAATCTTCTCGATACT
>NW_027341050.1:0-239 GCF_012295235.1 Primulina huaijiensis
GGTAATTGGGGATCTTAGGAAAGAAGCATTCAAGAAAACTGGAGCAATTAGTACCTTTAGCAATGCAATGTTCATCTCCAAGAGGGAGCATATTTCTGGGAAGAGGGTCTATTTTACCAAGGCACAATTCAGTGATAATGGACAGATTCATGACCTAAGAATCGAGTGTGATTCGAGTACTAGCGACGAGCCTTGTTTACTGATTCATATTGATGCAAAACCAGTGATGCAGGTGAAGC
>NW_027341051.1:0-239 GCF_012295235.1 Primulina huaijiensis
GAATCGGAGGAAATTTGCGCAAATGAATAGACGAAATGGGCGCAACATAGAATCCGTGACTCTCTGTCACGGATTCTGAATCTGTGACAGTATGTCACGGATTCATTTGAATATGTGACTTGTTTTTTTTTTAATAAATAAATTTTGAATACGGAAGAATCTGTCCCGGATTGGTATATTTTGATAACAATTTCACTTTTGCAATATTTTAATAAATAGTTTTTTAATTTATATTATTT
>NW_027341052.1:0-239 GCF_012295235.1 Primulina huaijiensis
TAATAAAATATCAAATTTCTAAGGGGTCAAAAATGAACTCGACACAGGTCGACAAGAAAAATAATCCCTCCCCTTTCCCGCTGGCGCTCAGTGTAAAATTATCTTATTCTTCCCTGCTCATCCTTCACATTTGATTCTTTTGATCACTCGATTTTCTTCAACACCTCGTCTCTAACTTCATTCAATTCATACCATTTATTTTGCACTACCACTCATAAGATCAGAATCAAATTGCTACT
>NW_027341053.1:0-239 GCF_012295235.1 Primulina huaijiensis
GACAGATTCATGGAAGATGACATGGTGGGAAACGGATATTCGCCGCGTAGTTATGTCATAAACACAATATCCTTTTTGTCCAAAGGGGTAACCGACAAAGATACCGGGTTTGGCTCATGCATCGAACTTATGTTGAATGTGCACATTTTTTGCAGAACATAAGCAACCGAAAAACCCGTAAGGATGAGTACGATGGAGTGGTTCCAAGTAAAATTTGATGAGGTGACTTGTACTGTAGT
>NW_027341054.1:0-239 GCF_012295235.1 Primulina huaijiensis
GATCTTCTATTTATATAGGCGAGAAACTGATCGTACAGTGAGACTTATTTATTATATCCGTTGCAGCTTGAATTCGTTCCTTGGACTTTGTTTATCGACTTTTCTGACATGTCTCCAGGAATCTCTCAGCTTTAATCTTTGTTGCAACATCCATTAATTGTACTACTGATAGTACAGATATTTTACCCAGTGCACACAGCTGGATTCCATTGAATAAGTTTGTTGTGTTCTCCATACTG
>NW_027341055.1:0-239 GCF_012295235.1 Primulina huaijiensis
GCCATGTTATGGAAATTAAACTACTCATGATCAAAGGTAACTTGGGGAAAGAGCTGAAATAGGAAGATGTCTCTATTCATATAGTGAACATCAAGGACCAAGTACTGAGACGACGTATCATTCCCTACGTCAAGTTTCAATGGTCAAACCGCACAGAATGAGAAAACTACTTGGGAGTTTGAAGAGAAAATACGCAAGCAATATCCCTACTTTTTCGAAAGTCAAGTCGACTCCAGTTT
>NW_027341056.1:0-239 GCF_012295235.1 Primulina huaijiensis
ACAAATATAGGTGCACTTTGTACTGTCACAAGTATAAAGATTAAATTTACGTCTTGACTAACGGTTATAAATTTTGATATAGAGGTAAGCATTTGATTCCGATAAATAATATATTTATTATCATTTAAAGAGTGGAAACACCAAATTTAAAAAGTCGGATTGTTTCAAACAATAAAAATCAAACCGCAACAATCTAGTGTGAAACTTCTAGTATTCTAAATTTTATAGTTAAAGTAATA
>NW_027341057.1:0-239 GCF_012295235.1 Primulina huaijiensis
TCAGATCGAGTATTGATTAACTCAAGAGATGGGTGTGCCTTTCAGGAGTTTAATGATGTTTCTTTAAGCGTATAAAGTATTTTCTCCAGGTGTTTTAAACTAGGTTCTTATTCAACAGCTTTTCAATGGAAAAGTTACCCTTTTTTGTTCGTAGTGTCTTGAAATGTTTCAATCTTTGCTGTTATTTTTCCATTCCTTGGAATTATGGGGTTGGTGAAATAACAGTTGGTTCATGTTAT
>NW_027341058.1:0-239 GCF_012295235.1 Primulina huaijiensis
TTATAACATTGATCAGGCACCAGAAGGCCTGGATCGAATTTGTCATACATATACATAAACATAACCCCTCGATTTTGGAGGTATATAAATTATCTGAAGTTAAATTTAACTTGCATGCAGATTCATAAGAAATTGAATGAATTGGCATACGACGAATCAGCACAGCTTAAGCTGGTCCCGTTTCACCCGGCTGCGTTGAAGGAAAATCCTCGCAAGTATTACAAATACATTGGCTCCTT
>NW_027341059.1:0-239 GCF_012295235.1 Primulina huaijiensis
CTGCATGAGAGACAAAGAGATGGATGTCAGCGCATCAGCTTTGGTCGACGGGATTGCAGAATGTTCAAATGGTAGTTTTCTTACATGGTATTTAGCCCTTGATAGATAGCTTCCTATGTCGGGGTAAATTTTTACGTTAAATATTATTTAGAGCTCCATAAATTGTCTCAGCAGAAAAGAAGACCGGGGACATGAGTGAGCTGAGTATTTCTACTCTTTTGATGCACTTTGCGAATGAA
>NW_027341060.1:0-239 GCF_012295235.1 Primulina huaijiensis
CCAACCCACTCCCCAACCAAACTCCAGAAACAATCATATCCAACTCAAACCTACCACACCTAGCCCCTCTAATTCACTTTTATGAGGTTAGCCCACACAAGAGGCTTGAGTTGATAGAACAACTGAAGAATCGCGAGAAACATTACCATACTTCAAGAGAATACATGCCTTGAAGGGACAAAAGATAAGAGGTAAAAAAAACTGATAAGAGACTAACCGAAATAGCTGAGTATTGTGGC
>NW_027341061.1:0-239 GCF_012295235.1 Primulina huaijiensis
TAACTATAACTGATTTAACGAAATATACTGAACTAAAAATGTCATGTTCTATACACATATGACTAAAAATGTACCACTTACCTATTATAAATGACTAATGAGTTGAAAAAAATTGATTCTTAATTTTTTTTAAAATTCCACTCATTTTAGATAATGTTTCATTAATGCCAACTTGTGTATAATTTATGAATATCACCATGCTTTTCTTCATTGTGGATGACAGCATTATGTGACACAAT
>NW_027341062.1:0-240 GCF_012295235.1 Primulina huaijiensis
AATAAATCAAATACCACAATTAAAAATCTTAAAATATGATATTATCATCATAAATCTCGAGTTGCAACTGTCATAATTTTCGTTACTCTCAGCAATCATAGGGTGTGTTTTACGCCAAAACTTCTTATATTGTGTTCCTTATTTCAAGAGCTCCATTATAATAATAATAAAAATAGTCGGTCTCGAAGGGTCAACGATTTTTAAAGACAGAAACTGTAACCGGTCCGCCTATGACCATTT
>NW_027341063.1:0-240 GCF_012295235.1 Primulina huaijiensis
AATCGTGTAAAATGATATATATGTTATTTTTAAAAATTATTTGAATTTTTTTATAATATATATACAACTCTTTAGCAATAATTTTTTTTTCCTCAGGTCTAAATAGTATTAAAACATTTAGTTATCGAATATAATCTATAATTTATCTACTATTTTGCACATACACCGTAAATACGCTACCATATTAGTATATACGAATGATGTTCCACACCTTGAATTCACATGCACAATCTATTTGAT
>NW_027341064.1:0-240 GCF_012295235.1 Primulina huaijiensis
AACCTACCAATAATTATTTAGTTAATACCAAGAAGAAATGCTATGGATGAACCACAATTTCCCTACAAGAAACCAGCCATTATCGGAAGTATGAAAAGTACATGCTTTAGATCAGGTTACTATCTTAAAGACCAGAATTTATTAACGCTTTTTAAATAATCGTGCATTAGGACACCATAAAGGTCTAACCACTGCAGTAAAAACTCACTCGCAGAGCTTCGCAGTGCTACTGTATATATG
>NW_027341065.1:0-240 GCF_012295235.1 Primulina huaijiensis
ATTCAGCCCCGCTTTCACAATCACAGTCACAATCACAATCACGACCAAAATATGGGGTTTAAATTTGATTTTATAAAATTTCTAAATATAGTTAGGAGGATCAAGTATGGGACCTGAATAATTCTGCAAATGGAGGATGATCGAAAGAAATGCGTGGATAAGAATGCACGGCCCGATTGACAAAAACGGAATATGAATAGAAACCGGAATTTGGAATTCGCAGTGCGCGTGGGCCGGGTT
>NW_027341066.1:0-240 GCF_012295235.1 Primulina huaijiensis
TGATATTTATTTTGAATACTAGGATTTTCACAATCGCCAGGTATCTATCTCATTTTAAGATGTAAGATTTGCAAGATTTTCTAAAGGTTGAGTGGATAATAATATTGTGTATATTTTTGAACTGATAAGAATAAAGGTATGAGATAATATTGAGATATCAGGATAAAGATCAAGCAAAGGATAATGCAATCCCTGGAATTCGAATTCAATAATATATTTAATATAAATTTCGAAAATTTG
>NW_027341067.1:0-240 GCF_012295235.1 Primulina huaijiensis
TTGTTAATTAACTGTTGGAATGATGAATTCCATCCTTGATTTTTTCTCACCATATCTTTCTATGTTTATCATGTTTCTTATGCGGCTTTGATGACAATTTCTTGGTCGAAGGCTCAGCTTGTTTGGTGTTTAATCCGTATTGTATCAGGCTTTGTAACTTTTGCATGTCCACTAGTAGATTTATGTACACACTCGCCCATAGAAAATTGTAATGATCCTGATGATTTTTGTGATTCTTTT
>NW_027341068.1:0-240 GCF_012295235.1 Primulina huaijiensis
GAAAAACAAAATTTGAACGCTACTAAAGATTTGAACGTTTGGAGATAGTTCAACTATAAAAGCAAATGATTTTGTTAGCGTCGAAGACACGTGAAACTTTATTAAGAGCACTCTAAGCAACAATCATTTGAAATTCTCAGGTATCATCCTTATCAAGATTTCGAGCACAATTATCTGATATATCATCAACCGGTGGCAAGCTCTAACTTTCAAGTTTCATTAGATTGTTGAGAATCAACC
>NW_027341069.1:0-240 GCF_012295235.1 Primulina huaijiensis
ACTCTTATTTGGTTTAACCGTTTAGATTCATTACTCATATTTAAACCATCCGTCCGTACCCAAAAATGGGAATGTGAAGCTCCATGAAGTTATGACTCAAGTGATCAAGGCGAAAAATTATTTGCAGTTCATATCGAGTGACTCTCCGTTTTGAAATTAAATTGTCTTCTATAAAATTAAATACGCAACAAAATTATTATACATGTACCTGCAATCACCTGAAATGATACAATCCAACAC
>NW_027341070.1:0-240 GCF_012295235.1 Primulina huaijiensis
TTAGAATACAAAATATACCAAAATCAATTTTGTTGTATGCCGGAAATTTTTATGATATTGACTTGTGTTTGGTGTATTAATGATTGTGAGGAGTTGGTTTCCCAACTCTTACTCATTAAATGGATATACATGTTTGCATTTTTATCCTCGTGGTTCCGTCCTTAATATATGCTGAAATTGTATATTTATATACCTATTAGAATACAAAATATACCAAAATCAATTTTGTTGTATGCCGGA
>NW_027341071.1:0-241 GCF_012295235.1 Primulina huaijiensis
TGAGCAATAAAGTATATCCTATAACACTGCAAATAGATCAATAGATACAATTAGCAAAAACATTTTAGTTCTAATTCCACTCCCAATGTGAACAAATGTGATCAACACACAATAATTATAGAACTTTGCTTGAGCAACTTACTTGAATTCTTTGTCTATGAGAAAAACGCGGCTCTGGTTCGCAAGATATCCAAGTAAGTACATTGGCCGGTCTAAATGAAACATTGTTGTCACCTAGAAA
>NW_027341072.1:0-241 GCF_012295235.1 Primulina huaijiensis
GAAGAGAAAGAGCACTTGAAGCAAGGAGTGAGAAAGGAAAAAGAATGTATGATGAGGAAATTTTCTTTAAGTTCTGCTTTTTTGTTGAATCTTTAAGTCTGTTTTCCATTCGTTTTCGCCTGTAAGATGGTTGTGGATTTTCTGATTGTTGGAAAGATATTGATTTTGTTTGTGGATTTCGGATTATCATTTTTTCTGTTTTTCATTCATTTTATAAGATGGTGAAGTGCTTCCATTTTTT
>NW_027341073.1:0-241 GCF_012295235.1 Primulina huaijiensis
GATCTTCGACTTTCATGTGCATTTTGTGGAGTATTTGTCTGTTGCTGCATAATATTTGCCATGATAGCTGCTATCTAGAAAAAAAATTAATTTAATACTATGCATTTATATAAGTACTTTAGAATGAATTCATTAAGTATTCAATATGTGGCTACCTGTGTAGGTAATAATTCAGGCTCATGAGATCTTCCAGCAGTTCCAGTTATCATACTTTGAATGACTCTTGTAAAATTTTGGAGTT
>NW_027341074.1:0-241 GCF_012295235.1 Primulina huaijiensis
TCTCCTTGATCTCTTTTACTCTCGATCAAAGCATAAGCTCCTTTTCCTGTCTTTCTTCTCAAGCTTGATGACCTTTCTGCTTTCTTATTGAATCCTCTTCTTGCTGATCATATCACGAAGGTGTTGTACATCTCTCTTGGAGATTCAGTTGATCAATGATCCCTTGTATTTTATATATATACCCGGCCAGATCGATTACCTGAAGCTCATCACAAACCATAACAGAAGTAACTGACGTAAC
>NW_027341075.1:0-241 GCF_012295235.1 Primulina huaijiensis
TAAATTTGTCATTTAATCCAACTATTACATATAAAGATGATAGAAGGATAATAATTAAAGTTTTTTGTTATGGATAATTTTTTAAGTTTATTCAAATTTAAATCCCATCAAATCTTATCACGTAGCGTTTTATGTGGCTTGTTGATTAAAAAATCAATTAGTTATTTGTTTGCATTATAAAAATTCAGTATTCCATACTTGTCAAAATTCAATTGTACTTCAATCTTGGACACAACTAAAG
>NW_027341076.1:0-241 GCF_012295235.1 Primulina huaijiensis
TACACAGTGCATGCAATTTAAATACATAATATTTTGTTTGATCTTTCAGTGAATTAACAGTAATATTAAGGATTACATATTTGAATTAACAGTAATATTAATATATAATAATTTGGTACATGATATAAGAGAGGGATTGATAAATAATCATTTTTATCCCACGTTTGGTACCTTTTTAGAAGAACATGATAATATTATGGGCCCGTGATAAATAGTTTTATATAAGGATAATGTATCCCTT
>NW_027341077.1:0-241 GCF_012295235.1 Primulina huaijiensis
TGGGAATCTCCGTCAGAAGGATTGGCAAGAGGTGGCTGATGCCGTCAATGCTCGTCACGGTCATACGAAGAAGACTCGTCGCACAGATGTTCAGTGCAAGAACCGGATCGATACACTGAAGAAGAAGTATAAGATCGAGAAGACTAAGATCTCTGAATCTAATGGTACGTTGACATCGTCGTGGCCGTTTTTCTCTCGTCTCGAGTATTTGGTTGGATCTAATTCTCATAAGCATCAGAAT
>NW_027341078.1:0-241 GCF_012295235.1 Primulina huaijiensis
CATACCGAATGGGAACCTTGCTACTGCTATACATGGTTAGTTTTATGACTGGTAGCTATATTAATATATATCTTGTTTATATAGTCACAAAAATGGGATATCTTTCTTATATTAATAGGAAATAACATGAAATATTTTGTGTGCAATTTTCCTCAGGAAAGCCAGGGCTGGTGACATTTGTGCCTATCTCATGGTCTACACGATTGAAAATAATGAAAGGAGTTGCAAAAGGCATGGTTTA
>NW_027341079.1:0-241 GCF_012295235.1 Primulina huaijiensis
GGATATCCATTGCAGTTGCTGAGAAATGGTTGCCTCTAAAGGTCTGGAATTATTCAATCGTTACAGTTTTGTGGTTGTGCATTTCATTTAATTTGTTAAATTTCCATGCGTCCCGTCTCCAGAGATGATATACCTTTTATTGTGTTCCTCTCATTTTACTGAAGACTTGATAAATAAGCCTGTTGAGGACTTGAATATCACTTTGCAGGTATATGGACTTGATATAAATCCAAGAGCAGTT
>NW_027341080.1:0-241 GCF_012295235.1 Primulina huaijiensis
GCAACTCTTGTACTAGTCATTTGAGGAAATCAAGATTCGAATCTCCCTCATAAAAGTCCGTACTATAATAAATTTTTATATATATATATGTAAGGTACAATAATTGTTAAATGTCAATGGATACAACAATTATTGAATTGGTCTTGGCATCGGCCCCTGTAAAATTCTCTCTTTTTGGCTATTGGTTATGTTACCATTCATGGCAAGATTTTGTTAGTACAATGCTGATTTCCCAAAAGTG
>NW_027341081.1:0-242 GCF_012295235.1 Primulina huaijiensis
CTTCATTGGGCTCTTTTAGGTAGCTTTTTCCATCTTTCCTTCTAACAGAAACCCAAATTTTTATTCATTTTTTCTTAGGTTACTTGTCACATTTGTTAGAGTCAAGTGACCCTTCTTCAAATCATTTGTGAGTTAGTTCATATGTATATGTGTGAGGAATTAAAATATAACACAGAATTGTAAGTGCATCAGAAAACTATGCAACATAGTTCAACACAACATATCACAGTATGAATGTAATG
>NW_027341082.1:0-242 GCF_012295235.1 Primulina huaijiensis
ATTTTTTGATAATTTCAGTAATTTTTTCTTAAAGTATTGATGTGACACTATATTATAAACGATATAAGAGCATTACGTAAACAACACATCAAAAAAGAATTGAAATTACAAAATAATTGTACCCCTCTTTTGTTTTCGTATGATTTTACTTATTATACCCACTCTTGTAACATTATAAATTGTATTGTTATTCTTGTGACAAATCTGATCCCTTCTCTTATTTTCCCTACATACATAGAATA
>NW_027341083.1:0-242 GCF_012295235.1 Primulina huaijiensis
TTACTACAGTGAAATACTCAATACGGGTAAATGATAAGCTAGTTGGACCGATAATCCCAGAGCGTGGACTGCGTCAAGGGTGTCCTCTATCACCCTATCTGTTTATTATTTGTGCGCAAAGATTATCTGCGCTAATTGACAAGGTTGTCGCGCGTGGTACACTACATGGAATCAAAATCTGTCGTGGTGCCCCGACAATATCTCACTTACTCTTTGCTGATGACAGCTTCTTCTTCTTTAGA
>NW_027341084.1:0-242 GCF_012295235.1 Primulina huaijiensis
TTCTTGTGAGACCGTCTCACGGGTCTATATCCATGAGACAGTCGACTTGACTCATATCTACCATGAAAAAGTAATATAGTTGACATAAAAAATAACATTTTTTCATGAGTTGGATCAGATTGGAGATTCATCTCATAAAATTGACTCGTGAAACGTTTTACAGTAGTTTTGTTCGAGTTTATTATGTTCTAAAAAATTTATTGAGAGTTTATTTTTATTTTCAATATATAAAAGAAATTAAT
>NW_027341085.1:0-242 GCF_012295235.1 Primulina huaijiensis
ACATGTTTCAACATTTATTAAAATACTTAATTCAATTAGTAGAAATACTTGCATTCAAAGATATTCATAACCCACAACTATTTCCTATCATCCTTCATAATAGAAAAACAGAGAAAAGGTTGTGTTGTGCTAGCTAGCTAGCTCGCTCGCTCTATTAAATTAGATTAGTATGCAATTCCCATGGATCACATGAGTCGATTGAGATAAACTAATTTGGTTAGTACTGTGAAAGTAAAACATTT
>NW_027341086.1:0-242 GCF_012295235.1 Primulina huaijiensis
CGCATTCGAACGATTGAAGCAATGAAACCTTTCATGAAGAGTATCAAGCAAAAAATCATTTGAGTGCAAAATAACCCTGGAAGGCAGCCAGGACGTGCCCCAGGACGCACCATAGCAGCTGAAACATGCCGCCCTAGCGCGCCTCCTACGCAAAATTTGAGAGATCGGTGCGCTCCAGCGGCCAGAAATCCCCGCCCAGCGTGCCGCAGTGCAGAATTAAACATGGAAATCCTAGATTACGA
>NW_027341087.1:0-242 GCF_012295235.1 Primulina huaijiensis
GCAGAAGCTACAACCGAATATTTTGATAATCAATAGAGTTGCGGGGGTTTTATTTTATTTGTATTGGAAGAAAAAGAAACAGACGATAGGGTTGATAATTTTTGAAAGTTGAAGAAGAAGCAACAACCACCTTGATTTGTAATTTTCCAGTCCGAGAGAAACTGCTGTCCGATTGTTCTGTTTGAGAGAAAAGGATGGGTTTGAGTTGAGAAGAGCGTGAATTGATGAGGGGTAAAAGGAAA
>NW_027341088.1:0-243 GCF_012295235.1 Primulina huaijiensis
AAAACTAAAGAGATTATTCCTTAATTTGTCGTTGATGGGACATTTTGAAACGAATAACGAATGTTCGTTTACAATCAAACATTCATGTTTTTATTCAACTTGTATCTACAAACAATGAAGAGAAAAAGTATAGAAATGGACTTTTTCCATGTCAACGAATGAAAAGAAAGCAATGAAATCAATTAAAGATCGATCAATTCTTCACCATTGAGCATCGAGTCAAACTGAACCATAGGCTGCATG
>NW_027341089.1:0-243 GCF_012295235.1 Primulina huaijiensis
TAATCGGAAAATTTAAATTTTAAAAAGCATTAAATAATAATATAAATGATGCATTTTAAATTAATGTCTTTGGCTCCTCAAAGATCTCACTTCTTTTCTACGATGATCATCTGACATCAAATTTTTAAATTTAGGATGACGTCTTAACTTCATACCCAATTATAATAATCATATTCCCAACTTACAAAAAAATACGAGTTATTCTATTGGTTTCCTTACTTTTCAATTGGTCGACGATAACAA
>NW_027341090.1:0-243 GCF_012295235.1 Primulina huaijiensis
AGCTTGGACATTCAATTGTTTAAACGTCCTCTATAAATTTTCACATATTCCACAAATTATTCAAACACCAAAACACATTATTCTACGTCATAAATTACTCCAAAAATCTTTTCTATAACATTTTCATCATCTCAATTTATTTTACAAATTTATTTATAAATTCTTATTTTGTTCCGAAATGGATGAAAATAACCGAGATTTTTTAGAAATTTTGTGAATTATCCAAAAATGCAAGAAGAAAAT
>NW_027341091.1:0-243 GCF_012295235.1 Primulina huaijiensis
TGAAATATAAGTATAGTGTGAGGGCTGTTATTAAGGATTCATAAATCACATTTCGATATTCTATTGCTAATCTTTTAGGCATGTCAGATCGGTGAAAAGAGCGGAGTTTATCGAAATTCAATATGATATGAAGTTTTGCTTGAGAATTGAGCTAAAATATGTTCATATGTATTCAGACTCTTGACTAGCAATTAGTGCAATTGGTGATGATGCGGAAGATCTAGGTCCGAATGTTGTTCTGTT
>NW_027341092.1:0-243 GCF_012295235.1 Primulina huaijiensis
ATAATAGACACTGGTGCGAATGAGCACATGGTAGGAGATTCATTGACTTTGCAAAATTCTGAATCCATAGCTGATTCCTCTGGCACAGTTGGTTTGCCAAATGGCAGTAAGATTTCCATTAGTAGAGCAAGTTCTGTAGCCCTTACAGATTCAATCATGCTGAGAAAAGTGTTGCAAATTCCTGATTTTAGATTCAACCTGCTTTCTGTTTCTAAACTCACCAAAGAACATCAATGTTATGTT
>NW_027341093.1:0-243 GCF_012295235.1 Primulina huaijiensis
GCAATTGGAGCTAATAACCAGGCTGCTCAATCCATTCTCAAGCAGATTACAAAGATGACAGCACTAGAAAAGAGGCTGTGCAGCTTGCGATAAAGGTGCTCAGCAAGACTAGGGATAGCACAAGTCTGAATTCAGAAATGCTCGAACTTGCTGAGATTTTTCTCTCTTCTGGGGAAGTGAAGTTTCAGATATGCTCACCTGATAAGCTCAACAAGCTGTTGGTGAAGGCAGGATTGACCCAAC
>NW_027341094.1:0-243 GCF_012295235.1 Primulina huaijiensis
AAGATTGGTAGATAAGGCTAGGGGATTAAACGAAATAAAAGGACTCGAAATAGGGAGGGGGAAATTGGAGATCTCGCACATTCAGTTTGCGGATGACACTTTGTTTTTGGTTCAGTCGAAGAGGCATGTCATTGCATTAGTGGATATACTTAACTGCTTCGGGAATCAATCGGGATTGAAAATAAATTTGGAAAAAAATGTTGTGTTGGGAATTAATTTTCCGGAAGATGAAGTTGATGCTTT
>NW_027341095.1:0-243 GCF_012295235.1 Primulina huaijiensis
TAGGCCTGACAGCTCGACTAATTAGCACCCTAGTAGGTGCACTCTATGCTGCTCCCTAAAGGATATAAGACAATATCAGCAGTTAGACATGTACATCTCCAGACTCATGGGTCTAACAACCCGACCTATTAACACTCAAGTAGCTGCACTCTGCACTGTCATAAGTATAAGAAAATAAAATTGTATCTTGTTAACAACTATTTTTGGCATAGTAATAAGCGTTTGATCCTAAAATTATATTTA
>NW_027341096.1:0-243 GCF_012295235.1 Primulina huaijiensis
TTTGTGTCAATCTATATGGTGACAATTATACTAGATGAAAACCACCAGTTAAAGACACAGATATATGTGTGTGTGTGAAATTGATCCATTAAATTACATTGTCTCGGAATTTGTAACTTTTCAAAATTTATGCATGTTATATAGTGGTGTTCATCAGTCGGTTCGTTTTTGGTCTTTTATTTTGATTTTTTCGGTTTTACAAATATAAAATCCGATATCCGAACCATTTTTCTTCTGTTTGGT
>NW_027341097.1:0-243 GCF_012295235.1 Primulina huaijiensis
ATGTGGCTCATATAAATAGCTACCTCAGAGATGACCCATTTTTGAATCAGTTCCTTCCAATCGATGCGTCCACAAATGCTTTGTTTGATCTTGCAAAGGATGGAGTTCTATTATGGTATTTCAATATGACAGCTTTGAATTATTCCGTTTCTGTTTGAATCCATGGTTTATGGTTTTCATTATGATTGTGGATATATATAGTAAGCTGATTAATGTTGCGGTGCCTGGGACAATAGACGAACG
>NW_027341098.1:0-243 GCF_012295235.1 Primulina huaijiensis
CATCGATGATCTGATTCGGAATACAGGTATTAAACCGAAAGATATCGATATTCTTATCGTAAACTGCAGCTTGTTTTCTCCTACACCTTCCCTTTCCGCCATGGTCGTGAACAAGTACAAATTAAGAAGCAATATTAAGAGTTACAATCTTTCCGGAATGGGCTGCAGCGCAGGAATGATTTCAATCGACTTAGCTAAGGATTTGCTCCAAGTTCATCCCAATTCATATGCGTTAGTAATAAG
>NW_027341099.1:0-243 GCF_012295235.1 Primulina huaijiensis
GTAGAAAATGTTAGTGGACGTCAGAAGATTCTCCGGCGTAGCCATTCCGACGTTAAGTCAATTCAAATGTTTTATCTTTGGAGAATATATAGAGAATATGCACATTATTGCAAGAATATCTAAATGCATTAATATCAAGGAAACCTAATATTTATAGGAGATAAATAAATTATGGACTTTGTTTTCAGTGCTCAGCTACTACTCATGGTGAGATGGTCGCTCATACTCTACTCACTGACACTG
>NW_027341100.1:0-243 GCF_012295235.1 Primulina huaijiensis
AATTAAATATAAAGATTTTATTTGATAATAAGAATATATTATTAAACTAAAAAATATATAACTTAGCTCATGCTTAAAAATATTATTAAGTAAAAAGTTTTTGGTCTTTTGAGTGAAACCCGAAAATAAAATTACCAGACTAAATTTAACTTGATTTGAATTAACAAATCAATATATACAAATATAGAGAAACTTGCTAAAAAAATAGAGTTTTTGCCCAAAACCGAGTAAATGATAGTAAAT
>NW_027341101.1:0-243 GCF_012295235.1 Primulina huaijiensis
ACTATTGCGACGGCGGTCGACCGGCGGTGCATTGGCCGGTCGGAGGCGGTGGCGGTCGCCGGCGACGGTGGTAGGCATTCGTGAGGGTGGTCGGCCGGCGGTGGCGGTGGTGGTCGGCCGACGACGATCGGCAGCGGCGGCGGTGTGTTGGCCGGTCGGAGGTGATGGTCGGCCGGCGGCGACGGCAACCGACGGCCGTGAGGGTGGTCGACGGTGGCAGTGGTGGTCGGCCGACAACGGTCG
>NW_027341102.1:0-244 GCF_012295235.1 Primulina huaijiensis
CTGTACCGAATTGAGAATGATTATTTGGTGAATGATTCAAAGCAGTAGAGGGTACTTTTTTGGTTTTCCTAGAATAATATTTACTCGATAGAAATATTGTCATATCTTTTATAAACTTGTTTAATGTCCTGTCATTAATTTCCATGTGCATAAGAATATTTTGTCAGTATTTTCAGATGTAGATTCGTATTAGTAAATTGGTTTATAGATTTATTTGAGAAATTCAGAATATCAAAGAATCACT
>NW_027341103.1:0-244 GCF_012295235.1 Primulina huaijiensis
AATTCTGACATCCCGTTCTATTTAGTTCCACATTGTTAACATCAATGAAGGGATAAATATAAAATAATAAGAATAATAAGAAAAATAATAATCATCATCATCATCATCTATAGACTGACTAAGGAAACTGGTTTCAGGAAGGAAACATAATTCTAACGGGGAAATGCAGATGATCCAGGGATCTTCCCATTGCTCCTGCACTAAAAATGTAAATCTCATCCCTTAATCCCAGACAATAGTTCAA
>NW_027341104.1:0-244 GCF_012295235.1 Primulina huaijiensis
TGAAACAACCATGAGAAGTGGAGGATACACACTTCAGCAATCTCTAAGTCCCGAATCAGCAGCCATTGTTAAGCAAGCGATAAATTTTGCTCGAAGGAGGGGACATGCACAAGTTACTCCTCTTCATGTGGCAAGTACTATGCTTGCCTCATCCACATGTTTGCTTAAAAGGGCTTGCCTGAAAACCAATTCCCATCCACTCCAGTGTAGGGCACTTGAACTTTGCTTCAATGTTGCTCTAAAT
>NW_027341105.1:0-244 GCF_012295235.1 Primulina huaijiensis
TCGTTGGAATTTTTCAGCTCTTGCTAATCCTCAAACCCTACTCGCACCCAACTCATGATTTATCAAGCTTAGACCTAACCCTTGAGGACCAGCCTTGGTCCAGCCCTTCGTAGCCCACCTTAGGACCCTCCTGGACTGACCTAAGCACGGCCCTCAACCCCATGCACGTGCACTCCTCAATCCATCAAGAAAGCTCTCAATCTAGCCACCTTCGACTCATATCGGTTCCTAGCCTATAAATCTC
>NW_027341106.1:0-244 GCF_012295235.1 Primulina huaijiensis
CGTTTTGTTCGAACCAATCCATCTCCAAATGATAAGTATCTATTTTGATTCTGATAATGGTGCATCGGGAAAGCCTGTGAGGGAAAAGGCCCCAGAAGGATACTGTCTATGGGAGAAGGCCCCAGAGGGAACCCGGATGCTGGAAAAGACCCAGAGGGAACCCATTTACAGGAAAGGCCCCTAAAAGAGCCCAAGGTCGAGGATAGCCCATGATCGTTATAATGTGTTTGTCTGATAAGATCTG
>NW_027341107.1:0-244 GCF_012295235.1 Primulina huaijiensis
AGAAGAGAGGAGAGTCTCTTTTAGGGTGGCTCGTTTCTATGGATTTGAGCGTGCAAGAGTCGGCCAGCAACTCAGGGACTTCGCCGAGCCTTAGACCAGACCATCGTGGGTCTGGGACCAGGCCTGGAGGGGTTCAAAACTTGTTGGAACCAACCACATACGCGACAGATCGGGTGAAGAGTAGGAGAAGCGTGGATGATCCTTCGCGGAGATTCGGTGGTGTGAGACTATGAACGTGCATGGG
>NW_027341108.1:0-245 GCF_012295235.1 Primulina huaijiensis
TTCTTCCATTGATTCTGAACATAAAATTGATATGATAATTTGAAAGAACAAAAAATCAAAAACAAAAACAAAAATCAAAGAAAGAACGAAAGAAACCGCAAGTGAAAAAATGGGTCCTCTCGTTTAAACCCTAAACCAGGAGATCTCCTTTATGGGCCAGGCTTTTTAGCATGATCTATTAACCTCTATTAGAAGATTTCTCTTTTAATCTATAAAGTTTATTTATAATTATTTAAATTATACCA
>NW_027341109.1:0-245 GCF_012295235.1 Primulina huaijiensis
TGAGGTGCTCAAAAGTTTATTAATCTTACAACACAATAAATATATTTATTTAAACACAATAAATATCTTTTGTACATCAACCGGCCACTAAGAATTTTATTTTAAAAAACAACTAAAGATATGACATTTTAAATTTTTGTCATAATTCTTTTGTTGTAAGAATAAAATATAAAATATTAAAACTTTATCCCAAATTTTAATAGGGGTACATAAATTTTGGTTTAATATTTTCTCTTCCCAAAAAA
>NW_027341110.1:0-245 GCF_012295235.1 Primulina huaijiensis
CTTCTAGAATGAGAGAAATTGTTCACGGCTTAATATATTTCAACCGAAATTTCAAGCCCTGTCGCGTGTCACCATTAATTCTGACAAATAAGATTGTGAGATACATGAATTAGTCTGTGGATTTGATAAAAATCAATTAAAACAAGTTTGTCCGATCTTAGAGGTTTCATTGATTCTGGGGAACTAACATGTACTTTGTACTGTATATTCATAGCTGCTGCCAATGGGGGGTCTCTTTAAAAAAA
>NW_027341111.1:0-245 GCF_012295235.1 Primulina huaijiensis
AATGATAAGTATGTGAAAACAAAATTACTCACTTGATCAGCAAAACTGGTTGTGATCCTGTGACTTTCAAGGCTTGCTATTCTCCACGTCAGTGGAAACACCCTATAAAGAGTGAGGATGGAAGAGTTTAGTTGTGATAAAAACGCTAAAAACTTCTTCACATGGATATGTATTTATACATATCAGCATAATAAAATGACGCCACACAATGGTATAACATTTGCCCGTAATTTCTGTCCTCCAGT
>NW_027341112.1:0-245 GCF_012295235.1 Primulina huaijiensis
ATCAAGAAATGAAAGTGGGGTCACGGGATTCATCCTCCATTTGAGAGATGAAAGCACTAAAATCTCCATTCTTTGAATGGTTCTTGCCTCAAACACATACTTGGTACACTCCACCTGTTTCCCCAAGAAAATAGAGCATATGTTGTAGATTTCAGAAATGAAACAAGCTTATAAAATGGTATCTCAAAAAAGTTATGTAATGCTACGTACTTGAAGGTCTACGAGAAGAGGAACACGAGTTTCTT
>NW_027341113.1:0-246 GCF_012295235.1 Primulina huaijiensis
CAGGGTTACATGGTGGATTTAAACAAACCACTTGTTTTTCAGGTTAGATGCACCACCTTTTACAGTTTTTCTCGTGTAACATCAGTATATTTTTGTTGATATTATTCGACATTACCGATGCCATCGAATGGCTAGATCATAAGGAAATTAATGGAACTTGGATGATGAAATTGTGTGCTAATATAGGTTGGCCGTCTTGGGGAAGCTTATGATGAATGGGTTCACCAACCTATAGTGAGCAAGGAA
>NW_027341114.1:0-246 GCF_012295235.1 Primulina huaijiensis
TATTATATAAAATTTTTGGGGAAAATCATATTTTTTGTCATGTAACTAATGCATTTTTTTTTATTATGTTATCTATCAATTCATATTATTAGATTATTAATTTCTATTTTTTTTTTCAATTTTAGTACTTTTTCATCGGGATGCTAAATACGTAAAATGAATAAACTCGAAAAAAATGTAAATCACAAAAACTTTTGTGAGACTCATGAAAAAATATTACTTTTTATGTCAAACGTATTATTTATT
>NW_027341115.1:0-246 GCF_012295235.1 Primulina huaijiensis
ACAATATAAATACAATTATTAATCTAATTAAATTGCAATTTTTTTGTCGGTTTGTTTTATTTTATTTATATATAATGCAAAATCGAACTATATAAATTCGATTTTCATGTTCGGTTTGAATTTATGATTTTTTTCGTGTTAAATTAAAATATGAACACTTCGAATAATTAATATATTCTTTAGAAAATATAAATATTTATCAGGTCAGATATGACAACAAAAAATGAGGAAAATAACAGATTGGCA
>NW_027341116.1:0-246 GCF_012295235.1 Primulina huaijiensis
TGAGACATCTATTCATGTGGTTATGTACATGAAAGGGATTCATATACTTGTTGAATAAATTACATGAGTTTCTCGGATTTTTAGTAGAGATGAATATGGAGCTGTCTGCGACATCCATCCTAGTGAGAACAATATATGTGAATATTTTTTCCTTTGCACATATCCAGATGCTATTTAGTGCTCGTTTAAGAAGAAGTACTTTCATTGTTACTGAAATCGATATCAGTCTTGTTTCTTGATTGCTTT
>NW_027341117.1:0-247 GCF_012295235.1 Primulina huaijiensis
GGCCGTTTCTTTAGAGGTGGAAGAAAGAGCTGGAACAACAACAATCTCCCAACATGTAAAATCTGTGGGTAATTTGGACATGTTGCTGAAAAATGCTATTATTGGTTTGATAAAGTCTTTGTTCCACTACACAAGAACTCAGGTCCTCCCTTCCAACCTACTGCTAATCCAAATCGAGAGAATCATATCCTCCTTCTACTGCAGTAGCTATGAAACAACCAGAGATGCTCAATGAAGATTGGTGGTT
>NW_027341118.1:0-247 GCF_012295235.1 Primulina huaijiensis
TACTTGGTTAGGACGGTGTATACAGTCATGCTTCATGTTTATAGGATATGAGTGAATTGGATATTTTTATATGCTTTCGTTTTATATGTTGATAGTTGTTAAGATTTTTGCATGCTTCGCTTTTGAATTATTTTGCCCTACAGTCTAGGGTTTGACGTTCTTCATATTTTAAACTGCAATGTTTTTACTGAGAGTTGAATATTTTTATTTTTAAAAATATGAAATTTTCAGCTTTTATCGCATGCAT
>NW_027341119.1:0-247 GCF_012295235.1 Primulina huaijiensis
TCTTTGAGTTCAGCTAGAGCCATTCATTAGGGTGACTTTGATATTATTGTTGCACCAGGTATCAAGTAAATTTCGAATTCCACTTTGCGGTCCAAAATCTTTTCAGGTAACACTTCTGGGAAAATGTCAAAAAAATCTTGCACCACTGGAATATCTTCTAGCTTTAGCTTGATTCATTCTTTTACTTAACTCATCATTGCTATATAGACTTCTTCACCATTCTTCATGGCTTTCCAAGTCTGGCAAG
>NW_027341120.1:0-247 GCF_012295235.1 Primulina huaijiensis
CCTGCAAGAAAACATGCGTAAAATAGAAATAACTCGAGGCCTGTACGCAACATCTTTAAAACAAATTCGTCTTTTTTGATGATGTTTTGAGGTCGGTAGTAAACTTCTGCTTCTCATAATATAATTGGAAAACCTACAACAGCTTAACACGAAGTTTTCAAGCAAGAGAACTGAATAGTACGTGAACTTTATCTCGCAAAACACGCTTGCAGAAATGAGAGGAGAAGGTGGTGGTTGTTTTGTGTTG
>NW_027341121.1:0-247 GCF_012295235.1 Primulina huaijiensis
CCCTCGACGTTTTTAAGTATGTTCGACGTGCAAAAAGAAAATGTTGTATGTTTTTGAGATATGCGAATTGACTTGTGACCAACTATGAACGGGTTTGGAAGCTGCAGAACGTGTCCGGAGACCTCTCCACCCCAGTAAAGCATGACCGGGTTTTGATTAGGATTGAGAAGCGGTAAAGCATGACCAGAAACCAATCCACCCAGTAAAGCATGATCGGGGATCTTATGTATGTGGGAGTGGACGTTCG
>NW_027341122.1:0-247 GCF_012295235.1 Primulina huaijiensis
CTCCTCTGCAAATGATCGCTCAATTACTTCCCCTTGAACAGTGACACGCAGCGAGCCATTAATAGTTTCTGGTGGCTGCGACAAAATTGCAAGATGCGTCGGACCTCCTCCTCTTCCAACTGTCCCACCTCTACCATGGAACATCGTGAGCTTCACTCCATATTGTTTAGCTACGCTTACAAGTTCTTCTTGGGCCTTGTATAGTTGCCATGCTGCAGAAAGGCGTCCTGCATCCTTTCCTGAGTCC
>NW_027341123.1:0-247 GCF_012295235.1 Primulina huaijiensis
CCCACCTACTGCACTGGTGAAGATCACTCACTCGATCTTCAATGTGAATGATGGTGTGAATGGAAACAAGTGCCAGAATAAGAACCTTGTCACCAAACTTGCATCCCTCCAACAGTTCATTCCACACGATTTTGATGCTAATGACATTGGAACCTCAAATTTCCCTGTTTCTGCTGTGCATCGAATTGGGATTTTAGACATAAGGATTCTTAACACTGATAGGCATGCTGGTAATCTTTTAGTTAGG
>NW_027341124.1:0-247 GCF_012295235.1 Primulina huaijiensis
AAATATTGATGACTTTTGATTCGATAGTTATATATATTCATAAAAGCCTTTCATTAAAAAAAAAAAATTTGAACCTTGTGAATTAATGCTGAAACTAAAAAGCTAAATTTTTTTAGAACACTGGTAAAAAGAATAACTAATCCTAAACCAATATTTCAAGAGTATTAAGGTAGCAAAGCCTATCAAAAGTTCACGCTTTTGTCAAAAATATTAGCATTGCATGAAACTGGTAAAAAGAAATTAAATG
>NW_027341125.1:0-248 GCF_012295235.1 Primulina huaijiensis
AATTTAATTGTCACGGATATGTTACGGATTCTTGAATCCGTGACTCCCATTCCCTTATAAATTGTGTCGCGTAATTGCGTCTGGTATGAGTATAAGAACTCACAATTTGAATTGTGACAATTTTGTCGAGTATCAGAATTTGGGAGAATTGCATCAAGTCTCATTAATTCAGAATTTGATTTTGGAGAATTGTGCGGAGTATTAGAATTTGGGAGAATTGCGTTGAGTCTCATTCTTTTACAATATCT
>NW_027341126.1:0-248 GCF_012295235.1 Primulina huaijiensis
TATAAGCATTTTTTTGTTCTATATTTAATTGTTCAACAGCTAATAGATCTTCTGCTGGTATACAAATGTCACACTCAGATTGTAAATCTTTTGCCAATCTATCGTTAAAATCTAAGCTTACATCTTTTCCTGTATGAAAGAAGTCTTCTAATTTTTTACTCATGGAATGAAGGTAATTGTCAACTATGTCTAAAACCTTGTGACTAATCATTTTTGGAGTAAGAGATTTATTCCGAGCAAAATCTTCT
>NW_027341127.1:0-248 GCF_012295235.1 Primulina huaijiensis
TTAGTCCGCTATATTTGCATTTTTTGTCATTTCGATCTTTTCTCCGATGAGACATTAACATTACGCTGACATGACATTTACGTGTGTAATGTCACATCAGCATCCAAACAGAAAATAACGAAAATTATAAAAAAAACGAAAATTACAATACTGAAATCCGATTTCTTCAATATCAAAAATCAAAATTACAAATAAAAATATATGCATGATCCGTGTGAACTTTGTGCACTATATACATTTGATAGTTG
>NW_027341128.1:0-248 GCF_012295235.1 Primulina huaijiensis
TTATGGGAAGAGTTCCTCCAAACTGAAGCACTTTTTTTGACTCAAGATGTTCACACTCTTCCTGTGATTTTAGGGATGCGACTTTCTGTTAACACATTTTACGGTACAATCAAATCTGTTTGATTTCACTATGTAAAAAGGAATAATGCTTTTTCCAGAACTATACATATTGTACCATATATTTTGCACTTTTGTACCTAATAACATTTACTTTAGCTCATTTAAATATAATATCGTTGTAGGATTAT
>NW_027341129.1:0-248 GCF_012295235.1 Primulina huaijiensis
TTAAAGAAAGATTAAAAGAATAAAATAAAATTTGTTATAATTTGGATAGTGCAGTTTGACATAAAAGATACAATAATAAATCATCGCCGTAATATTTCAATTAATGAAGATGGTATCATTTATAGAGTAGATTTTCCGAATGATAAAAATCATATGAACAGAAGATATCTACTTTTAAAACACACAACTTTAATATCATATGAGTGTAGGTTTTCAACTTCAGAAATGAAACCACTATTGTAATTTTT
>NW_027341130.1:0-248 GCF_012295235.1 Primulina huaijiensis
GGCCTGGAAATAATACAAGAGATCATCCAGGAATGATCCAGGTAAGCTCGGTTCTTTGGGTATAGTACTTTAGTTGTCATATTGCGAGTGCACTTGATACATCTTACAAATTTGTATGAAGTAGGACCGGTCCTATAAGTTAGAGTATTCTTAAATTTTGTCGGTTGTAGTTAGCAGAGTTCCTCTTCTAAATATAACATCTTTATTTTCTTGATTGCAGGTTTTCCTGGGCCAAAGTGGAGGTCTTG
>NW_027341131.1:0-249 GCF_012295235.1 Primulina huaijiensis
TTTAACTTGGAACAAACTGCAACTCGAAGAAATTTCCGACACCCTTTACACACGCCCCTCGTTATTGTCCGACATATCGAAGTCTAGTATCAAACATTCCCCAAAAAAGCTCAACAGAAGAGCCGGAGCCGTACGATCTACGTATACGCAGCATTCGACCAGTGTTCGAATGCTGCAAGAGAAGGTTACTGATCCGAAGCAGAGATTCCCTATTCCAAGGTGGTCTGATTGCGATTGCAAGACTTGCAC
>NW_027341132.1:0-249 GCF_012295235.1 Primulina huaijiensis
TAGCAACTTTTTAAGTTTTAGTTTATGCGTGATATACTTTATTTACATTTGAAATTTAACTTAGTACAAGACCATTTCAAAGTAAATATAAACTTTTCGAAACTTAAATAGTTTATAAAATTTAAACAAATTTATATTTATACAAAATTTCAAATAAATCAAGAAAATACATATCATAAAAAATCTGGGGGAAGTTGGTTTCAATAATTATTTAATTTATTTATTTCAATATTTTTAGCAAATTTTGGA
>NW_027341133.1:0-249 GCF_012295235.1 Primulina huaijiensis
TCGTGTACATCGTGTGACATAATTAGTAATTGAAAAACAAAGAAGTACAAGTATATCGCGTACATAAATATGTACGAAAGTGTTGGTGCAAACGTAAAAAGAAATGGGCTTTTTTTGAAAAAAATAAGAAAACGCAGAAATAGAGTTGCAAAAATTGTAATTACTCAAACAAAACAAGAAATCACCATCGAATTAATTTTAGAGAAGTAGCTGGTTGTGCCCTTCGATTTATGTTTCAAATGAAACTTC
>NW_027341134.1:0-249 GCF_012295235.1 Primulina huaijiensis
ATCTTTCAAGATAATGTCATCCAATATCTTCATTATATTTTCAACCCATTACAAAAATATTCAAACAATTATCTCTTTATTTCCAAAAATCTTTAAATCAATATTTTAAATTTTCATGATAAATAATCTCACAAATAAAACGAATCAAAAATAACATCTGACGATCTCTTCCTTTGGCTTATTTTTGAAAAATTCATAAAGCAATCAAGAAAACTAAAACATCTTAACTATCTACCTTTTGACAAAAAC
>NW_027341135.1:0-250 GCF_012295235.1 Primulina huaijiensis
ATTAATCCCAATATCAATCAACTAACTAAAAACACTTACCATCTTGAAGACGAATGAATTTTGATAATAACACAATAGTTGGCAAACGACGTTAGTCATTGTATTAGACGCACTTAGCAAACCATATACGACAGACTCAGTCGAAAATTTATTTTATATAAAAGACCATAATTAATGAAACGATTAATGTACAGGGAGTGACCACTTTTTTTTTAATTTAGAAAAAGACATTATAATCTTCAAGATGACC
>NW_027341136.1:0-250 GCF_012295235.1 Primulina huaijiensis
CCAACCTAAACCCCCTAATAACAGGTTACAGAGAGTTCGACCTCCTCCTTTGGCGCCAACTAGTCGACCTCCTGTCCAAGTTCATCCTCATTTACCGTTCCCAGTACCTACACAAGTACAGCCTATGGCACAACCTCCTAATGCCAACAACTATAGGAGACCACCACCCCCTCCTCACCAGTTTGATCGGCAATCTTCACCAACTGCATGGTTGCCCCCAACCCCTACCGATGTTTGGACCAATACTACC
>NW_027341137.1:0-250 GCF_012295235.1 Primulina huaijiensis
CAGGAAAATTCAACAATCTCTGAAGGCAGGCAGTCGCATTCTCAGCAGCAAGCAATGAAGACCTTAAATTAAGTACAATTGAAACTGCAAAAGCAGAAATGAATGCTCCCCTATGCGAGTCAAGGATTCCACTATTGGACTCTACATCGAGACCAGCTGATTTGTTCAGCTTGGTGTTTTCCTGAGAAAAAATTTCATCCCAGATCACCAAAAGGTTTTCCAAGGAAAATTCACGACCAAATAATACACG
>NW_027341138.1:0-250 GCF_012295235.1 Primulina huaijiensis
TATTACACCATAACAATCTTTCTCACATAATTGTACTCGTGATATGCAAGAATCAAATATGTTCAAAGTTTTGATATCAATTGTTTGTTGTTTTACCAAAAATTATAGCTATTGATTACGATGCAACTCTAATATTTTAAATCGTATAAAAAATATTTCAAACATCACATTTCAATTGCTCTCTCAACATAAACAATTATTATACCCTCATAGATTGTGAGGAAGAAGACTCTCATGTAACGTCCAAATT
>NW_027341139.1:0-250 GCF_012295235.1 Primulina huaijiensis
TATTGATAAATCTTAGATTTTAGGTAAATATTCTTTTGAAAGCATTAATAGATCCAAAATCTTATATCAAAAGTTTAGTTAGATTATCTATACCATTATATAAAGAATCGATCACCTAGAGGACATCATATTTTGTTTTTGAAATTGCTCTTACACCAACATTTTTTCTCAAAATAGCCACAACTTATTTTCAGTATTACACATATCAAATTGCACTATGATCTCTAACTAATTTCTATCAATTATTATT
>NW_027341140.1:0-251 GCF_012295235.1 Primulina huaijiensis
TTTGGTCCGGTATCCGGTAACGCCCTCAACACGTGTAATGAACCTGCTCCTCCACCACATCACATACAAAGGACAACAGTACTTGGGACAGGCTCTTCTCTCCATCACAAAACATCGAGCAATTCCTTCCACCACATCAGAGAACGGGAACAACAGGCTCTTCTCTCCACCGCAACAGGGAACAGCGCGCAACAAGGAGGGTCGACTTCGTTCTTTTCTTCTCTGGTTTGCTCTTGTCTTGCTTTCGTTCG
>NW_027341141.1:0-251 GCF_012295235.1 Primulina huaijiensis
ATCTCTCATTAATCAAATTTTCAGAGACCATTATTTGTCATTTTTTGATACACGCCAATGAGTATTAATTATCGTGTACCATGAAAGGAAATGAAACAAAAGACAGATTATTTTTGTTTCGGCTATCAGTGCAAATTGAGCGTTGAAGCAAAAGCTTGCATTGGAAGAAGTTCGACTATAAAAAAACAAGTTTCAAGACCATATAGACTGAAGAAATTCACAATCTGCATTATCAATATGTCGAGCATTTT
>NW_027341142.1:0-251 GCF_012295235.1 Primulina huaijiensis
TATAACGTAGATATATTCAATTATGTTTTTTTCATTGTATTATAATTTCATATGATGATTCAGATAATTTGAATCATTTTTTTGTCAATCAATACATATTTCTTAATGCCATATTGTATTTTTTTCTTATTTTTTTCCCAAAAAATTAAAATTTCTATAGCATGTGTTCAAATTGTTTTCCCCCGAAATTGGATATGTAAAATTGTTTAATTTATTTTAAATTATCACTATGTTAAGTTGATATTATTTAA
>NW_027341143.1:0-251 GCF_012295235.1 Primulina huaijiensis
TCGAGCCATCTCATCCGGATAGATCGTGGAGGCCATGGAACCACAACCATACATTCGTCCCTTTTTCGGTCCACCGACGACCATGCTGAACATGCTGTTCACCTCTCCCGAAGTAGGAGGACTAGGAATCGTCCCATCGTCGAGAGGTGTCAAAGACTCGCTCATGTAAGCCTGCATGGCTTTCTGTTTAAAAAAAATAAAGTTATATATTTTCCAACACATTTTAAAATGATATAATTATAATTAAACAT
>NW_027341144.1:0-252 GCF_012295235.1 Primulina huaijiensis
ATACAAAAGTGGCAAGATCCACACACAAAATACTTCGAGCCATTACAAAAAAGTCACAACCATCAAGTTCATGGACTGCATAGCATGATGGATTCAGTAGTCGTTTGATTAAGCTGATCTTGCCTTCAAGATTAAGCTGAAAGAACAAAGCTAATTGGTTGGAGTTATCCACCAGTAGCTCCGCGACACATACTTTCTCGTCTGAATTTAATTCCGGAATGGTTCCTAATGTGGCCAACACGCTATCCATAT
>NW_027341145.1:0-252 GCF_012295235.1 Primulina huaijiensis
CAAATACAAAAAAAAAGTGTTTCAATTTGTATAACAATTTTGGTTAAGGTTAAAATTAAATTAGGATAATTTATAAAATTAAATTATGATAACTTATAAATTTCTCTAAACCTTCACCAATTAATTTTTTGAAGGAGGTTCTATTAAGATAATAATAATAATAAAATATAAAACATTAAACCGTAGTTATGATTTACGATTATTTATAAGACAAAAACTTGTGTGAGACGGTCTCACGTGTCGTATTTTATG
>NW_027341146.1:0-252 GCF_012295235.1 Primulina huaijiensis
ATGCCATTAACCGATTCAATATGTATTTGGAAGAAAACAACAAAATTTTAATGTTTGCCATCATGACTGATCACCGAAGCAAAATTTGGAAACTAAATTTGTCATACACCGAAAAATCCACGATTACGCCCAAAAAAAAATGTCATCGCATCGGCAAAACAACCAGATTAATTGGAATAGAAAGTATAATCATAATTTTCCAGAATTCGGTGATATACCTTGGTGGATTTCACAAACGTAAATATATACACC
>NW_027341147.1:0-252 GCF_012295235.1 Primulina huaijiensis
CAATGAACACCTTGCCAGTAAAAATAATCACCGTGATTTGAATATGTAACAGAAGTTTAATTGGACTCAGAGGCATAGGTTCCTGGATCCTACCACTTAAAATTGAAAACAACCCATGCTCACTCAAATCATTTCCTTCACGATCGAGTATTTTGTGCCATGATACAAATTATTCTCAGGACAACAAAAACCCAGGGCAAAGCTATGGTGAATCAAATAAACTACCAAGTAAACCCCTTTACCCTTTTACAC
>NW_027341148.1:0-252 GCF_012295235.1 Primulina huaijiensis
CGGTTTTTGACAAAGTCGTCGCTAAATAACGACGGTTATTAAACCATCGATAATCTAGCTACGGTTTAAAAACTGTTGCTACCTTTAGCGACGGTTAAAAAACCGTCGCTAAATTTAACCGTCGCTAAATATAGCGACCGTATATCATAATCTATCGCTATTTTTTTCGTTAAAATAAAAAATAATATTTTTATAATTTAATAAATTTTTTTTAAAAAACTTACAATCTGACTATGCTAACAATACTCATGA
>NW_027341149.1:0-252 GCF_012295235.1 Primulina huaijiensis
CCAACTTTGGTCGCACCGGCCTCCGTGGAGTTCTTGGCCCAACCGGTTTTGCCCTCCACTGTCATGGGTATTTTCTCCTTTCCTTTTCTTAATTTTTCTCCGTATTTCTTGGCTCCTTGTTTATTTGATAATTGCTTAATGCCTTGGTTGGAGTTGCATTTCATTCTTCCCACTTTGAATGATTAATCTTGAGATGTGCGAAGTCTAGAGGTGTGAGAGGAATGAGCATGAATTCTTGTACAAAGGGTCTTG
>NW_027341150.1:0-252 GCF_012295235.1 Primulina huaijiensis
TAAATTCTTAAATCACTAAATAAGTGAATTCGGATTTAAAATGCTAAAAAGCTAAATAATTCCTCTAAAATGCCCCACTTTTAACTTAAAATAAAATACCACATTTAAAAATAGCCAAGATCGTCGTCGTTTCTTTTTCTCGATCCCGCATCGAATAATCGCCTACAAAATGAAACTCAAGAAACATTTTAACGTGCATTACATAAGCATTAATAAGTTAAAATAATGAAATTTCACAAATTATGCATCATT
>NW_027341151.1:0-252 GCF_012295235.1 Primulina huaijiensis
GCCTTAATATCTTTTTCCTCTCGATGACCATCATTCTTGCTTTTACCTTCGCTGTTGTTGCATTACATCCCCAGGTAAGTGTTTCTTTTCTATATGTTCTGATGTTAATTCAAATTAATTTTGAAAAAAATTTTGATATAAATAACACAAACCTGTTACACGACCAGCTGGAAAAGCACTAGTTTGTTTTTTTTCAACTGGTAAAAACTTCGATTTCGACAGGTTAGTGGCAGCCTCCTGCCTGCTTCGGTG
>NW_027341152.1:0-252 GCF_012295235.1 Primulina huaijiensis
CCTTCATAAACAGTTCATTGAGTTATCTTTTTTTGGTTCTTATTAATATTCATATATTGCTTGAGCTATACTAATCACGACTCCTCGTCACTATGTAGATTACATTAGATAAACACTGGCCGAATATTTGTTAAAATTTAAAGTGCTAAAAAATTGGAGTTGTATATTTTGTCTTCTTTATTCACTGATATTGCATTTTTTTGGTTCTTTTTTTTCATTTTGACTTCCCTTATTTGTTGCAGGGTACTATGA
>NW_027341153.1:0-252 GCF_012295235.1 Primulina huaijiensis
GATACATTTGATTTAAAAGCAAAAATCATTTTTAATGTAATTTTAAATGCATGTGATTGTGTGGTTTGAACATGTGAGGATTATGTTGAGACAGGATGGGCTGACTATTGAGCAAATCCGGACCAAAGGCAGTACATTCCCGAAGACCTTGCATTCTGCTATAATTTAAAGTTTAACGAATGCTGACAAGAAAATTTTTATTTAGCTTGGTCGAGACTTTTTTTTATTTGCTGAAATTTATTGCCTATTGAG
>NW_027341154.1:0-252 GCF_012295235.1 Primulina huaijiensis
TTGCAGATTTAATCTTTTCGACGTTTCTTTTTCTTCAACTATTTTTTCTTTTCACCTAGTTTTTTTTCCTTCAACAAGTAAAAGATGGATTTTTTTTTAATTAATTCAATTGCATACACATTTCTTTAACTATGAAAGGCAGACGCATAAGTGCAAAATTTGTCTTCTCTTGGTTAATGCACAAGTACAGTACGTACACTTCTCTCCTTTTTTTCCTTCTTTCATTGGTTTTGTGCTTTTTTTTTTTTTTTT
>NW_027341155.1:0-253 GCF_012295235.1 Primulina huaijiensis
GCAAAGCTATGGAAGCTGAATATCAAGCCTTGATGCAAAACCATATCTGGACTCTTGTTGAAGCACCCTCTAACATGCCCATCATTGGTTGTAAATGGGTATTCAAACTAAAAACTAACCCTGATGGTTCCATCTCTAGACACAAAGCCCGTCTTGTCGCTAAGGGATATTCTCAGACTCCGAGACTTGATTATACAGAGACATTCAACCCAGTTGTGAAG
Organism: Primulina huaijiensis; assembly: GCF_012295235.1. NCBI lineage: Eukaryota > Viridiplantae > Streptophyta > Magnoliopsida > Lamiales > Gesneriaceae > Primulina > Primulina huaijiensis. Next base: position 222 of record NW_027341155.1, read on the forward strand.
CCCACAACCATTCGACTTGTTCTCTCTGTGGC
>NW_027341156.1:0-253 GCF_012295235.1 Primulina huaijiensis
TCATCTCGTATATGATGAAAGACAAACATTTTTAGACTAACAACACAATAGCCAATTAAAATAGAAGACATGAAAAAATAATTCATGATAACTTACAAAACTTAGAGATTTGATGCATTCTAGAGGTACAACTTCGATTTTTCAAAAAATATCTACGATGAACCTTGGAAAAGCGTTCGATTTGAACAAGAAAGAACAATGCACGAGCAATCACTCCAAAGAATCGAACATCGAAACACATGTCACAATCACA
>NW_027341157.1:0-253 GCF_012295235.1 Primulina huaijiensis
TTTGCACAAATAAAGCATGATCATATTTAGTAAATCTAAAAAATTTCTTTTCGATCGTTCCAATCACAAAATCATGCTCAAGTAGGAATTTAGTCAAGGTATCATACCATGCACGGGGTGCTTGTTTTAATCCATATAATATTTTATCAAGTTTATAAACATGAGGGATGCACATAAGTGACAAAACTAGGAAGTTGTTCATCACAACCTTCCTCATTAAGCAAACCGTTCAGAAATGGTGATTTAAATCCAT
>NW_027341158.1:0-253 GCF_012295235.1 Primulina huaijiensis
CTATATGTATACCGAATTTTACATATAACTTAATAACACATTAATAATTATTTATTTACTTATTAATATTATTATTATTATTTAAAAAAAAAATAATAATAAAAACGTATTATTGCCAACTTGTGGGAGAATTATTACCAACATTTGGGTCCCGCATTATTAATTGTGGGTCTCACATTAATTATTATCAATAATAATAAAATAATACTGCATTTACGTCAATTGAACATTTTGAAGATTTGAAAAGTTGAAG
>NW_027341159.1:0-253 GCF_012295235.1 Primulina huaijiensis
CCAGGTCGATGCTAAACAGCCTGAATGAAGGACGTCCATTGACTATCTTGAGCGATTTTAAAATCGACTATGTGAATTCTATTCTCGGTTTCCATAGCTTCCCCGATTATGGCGTTAGATGAAATGCATGCAAACTTGTAGTATGGGCAGATTTGATAAAGCTAGCACATGCATGGAAGACATCAATTCAGAACTCGTTGGTTCCTTTCAATTTAACTTCTTGTATATTATGCTTCCAGAAGCCAACAATCTA
>NW_027341160.1:0-253 GCF_012295235.1 Primulina huaijiensis
AATAAAATAGAATAGATTAGTATATAAATAGATTAAAAATTTTGAAAAATTATTTTTCATTAGATTTTTAATAATTAATTTTTTAGTTAGAAATGATAAAATTTTATTATTTTAAGAATTTATTATTTTTAACTTTTAAATATTATGAATGATATGGCACTTTAAAATAAAATAATTTTAAAAGTAGATAAAATACAAAATAAATTTTAAAAATTTTGAAAATTTTAAGATAGAGGAGTTATAGGTCGGATAA
>NW_027341161.1:0-253 GCF_012295235.1 Primulina huaijiensis
AAACTCTAGATAAGATATTATCTATTATTTTATATTTAAGATTTAAGGTTAATTAAATATTAGTGGGCTGTTTAGCAAAAATTTAGACTCAAAAAGCCTACTACTCACGTGGAAGAGTCGCAGCGCATAGAAGATTTCAAGAATCAGATTGGAAAAAACTTCTCACAACCATATTCCATCCTCACGTACGAAAAGAAGGCGCAGGACCCCAATTTTTCTCCCAACAAAATAGTTTGCATTTCCCTATGTTTTC
>NW_027341162.1:0-253 GCF_012295235.1 Primulina huaijiensis
CGCCGAGGGTGGGTTGAAGTCAACAAAGCTCCCTTTTCCATCCCTGATCTTTGGAATACTGGAGTCACAAGGGTTCCTCAAAGAATAGGATGATACTGTTTCTGATGTGAGCGAAACATTAAAGATCGCTCCTGTCTATTTCAAGGGTAACAGGAAACTGGATCTACATTGGTCAGCGATTGGTGTTGCCACTGGTGTTGGCAACACAACGTCCACATCCACTTCCACTCTTGAAGGCTACGTCATGCTCTCT
>NW_027341163.1:0-253 GCF_012295235.1 Primulina huaijiensis
GGCTATAATTTTAATTCTAATATATTTTTGTTGAATGATATTAGTGGGATGAAATGAATAAAATTATCGATATATAGCCGCCTTTTTTTATTGGATAATAACGTTAAGATAAATTGTTTATAATAATTTGTTATTTTTTCTATAATGTTTAATTTTCTAATTTTCATATATTTTTTCTTTACCGCTCTCAACAATTTAATAAATATTTATAGTTTATTCGAAATAATTCAAATTTGATAAAATGTAATTATAA
>NW_027341164.1:0-253 GCF_012295235.1 Primulina huaijiensis
AATGGAATCGATTACAAGAATTGTACGGGATATAGTCTATAGTCAGTTCACATATTTGAGATAATAAAATTTAGGAATTAAAAAAAATGTGTGATGCTCTCTATATTATGATCGTATGCTAATTTTTCATATTAATTTTAACCATAAGTATACATAAATTCATTTTCGTAGTCATCATCTTATACTAATACATACTCAGAAATCCTTAAACAATTTCCGGACTTGTTCCAGCGTAACAAAGAGAACCACAGTG
>NW_027341165.1:0-253 GCF_012295235.1 Primulina huaijiensis
AAAGAATGCCGGTGCTACTTATCAAAGAGCAATGCAAAGGATTTTGATGACATGCTCCACAAAAGCGTTGAATGTTATGTTGATGATGTTGTTGTCAAGTCAAAATATAGGAAGAGACATCTTGAAGACTTAAAGGAAATTTTTGAGCGTCTGAGGAAGTACCAACTTAAGATGAACCCACTGAAATGTGCATTCGGTGTCACATCAAGAAAATTCCTAGGATTTATTGTTCGACAGCGAGGGATCGAAATTG
>NW_027341166.1:0-253 GCF_012295235.1 Primulina huaijiensis
CGAAAAGGTGAACACATGTTCAGAAACAGTGTGTAGGGCCTTGTGGCCGTCCCAATTCGCCCTCCGCTGTCTGGAAGATCTTTTTGGGCGCCGGACGTCTCCTATGCGCTTTTGGAGCTCAGGTTAGCTTCCAGTAGTACTATCGTTTTGATTTTTCCTTGACTTCTTGTTTAATTTTCATGTATTAAGCCTAAAATCCAACAATTAAATCTTGATCATAAAAATTATTTATTCGAACATTTTCCCAAAAGAA
>NW_027341167.1:0-254 GCF_012295235.1 Primulina huaijiensis
TTCGATGACTTTCAAGCGAGCTTTCCAACATTTTTCCTTGGGTGAACTGATAGCTATGGCCTTTTCTTTTCTAAAAACAAAAAACAAAAACAAAATAGAGCTATGGCTTTTTAAATTTGTTAAAATCTTTTCCAATATATTAACGTTACTTTATAAAATTTTGATATGAAATCGAAACATATATATTTAAAAAATATATCTTTATAATGGACAAATTTAAAACTCTGTTTTGAATATTATCTCTATTTTTAATA
>NW_027341168.1:0-254 GCF_012295235.1 Primulina huaijiensis
CATTTATTTCTTGAATTTCTGACAAAAAATACTTCCTTTCTCAACAGTTCTACAATTTGTTGTCGTCCACAGTCACCCAATCGCAGGGCACTAAACCCTCGAAGATGACAGAGATAAGAAAGAAACGGTCAGGTTCCATCGTACTTTCGAACACCACGCTTTGCAAGTTTCTCAAAATGGCGAAAGAAGGGTTTTGATTATTATTTTCTTTCCATGAATGAATGTGCACTATGAAACCAATTTGTGCAATATCT
>NW_027341169.1:0-254 GCF_012295235.1 Primulina huaijiensis
TCTTCGAGAAACAACACCAGAACCACCTGCTTCAGCCTGTTCAAGCAAATGTTAGCCATAGTTATGTGGCTAGAGAATATTAAGCAAAACAAATGCCAGCTTAGTAAAAATAAAAATATTTCATCAGTTTGATCCAAAAATTAGCAGTCGAATTGTTTTGAACTACACGAACCTCAGAAAGAACATCATTAATCAACTGCTCAGCCTTTGCTACCTGGTCAGGAGTACCCATGAGCTCAACACCTCTTGAAACA
>NW_027341170.1:0-254 GCF_012295235.1 Primulina huaijiensis
AACAAATGTGATGGCAAGTCCTTTGGTTCCAAAGCGCCCAGCTCTGCCCACCTAAACCCCTCGAGGTAAAATCAAATGAAAATCTGGTTAGTTGTTGATAAACTCCAGGAGACTGAAGAGAAGATAATATATGAATTACCCTGTGCAGATAAGAGTCCGCAGAATCGGGCATATCATAGTTGATAACGATGTTTACTCGTTCTATGTCGATTCCTCTACCAACAAGATCTGTTGCTACAAGAATTCTTTTATGC
>NW_027341171.1:0-254 GCF_012295235.1 Primulina huaijiensis
CATATATGATATGTTGTACCTCTATCATGTACACTTATGTAAGCCGGTGAAACTCACCTATTAGATGTGTAATTTTTCTATGTTTAATCACCAACAGGTGAATGTTGTTTCATCGATGCTCACATAAGTTTTTAAAATAAATGTGCAAACATATAAAATTATATATGTGTGTGTGTGCTAAATTTTTCAAGGAGCTTGTTTTTGAAGCATTCATGCAAGTACAAATTTGCAAGATATTGCACAAATCAAAATCA
>NW_027341172.1:0-255 GCF_012295235.1 Primulina huaijiensis
AATCATAAAAAATAATTACAAATATTGATATTGATAAAGTTGTTCTAATTTTATATCAGATCTAAAATAGTTGGTAATCAAATGTCATATATCAGTACCATATTTTCAATGTTTTGTACCGATTTTCATTCCAAAAATCAAATGTATATTTGTTATGCATGTTTGAGTACTTAAAAATCATATATTAGCATGAATACAACCAAGAAGTTTTAATAATAATAATAATAATATCATTATATGTTACTCTAACAACAT
>NW_027341173.1:0-255 GCF_012295235.1 Primulina huaijiensis
CTGATTGCACGAAAACAGCAATCAGTTGGGTATGAGCAGTTGCGATATTTTGGTCATATCTCTGAGCTCATTTATTGGAATGAAGTGATTCAGTATATGTTGAAAAGATAATACGATGATCTACAAATCATCTTCAGAAATCAAATTCTGAATCGAAGCTTAAGATGTTGATAAATGGCGATGAAGCTACTGGTTCTGCACAAAATTAATTCAGCTAGGCTGATCTCAGCACACCAGCTGAACTGAACTAAACCA
>NW_027341174.1:0-255 GCF_012295235.1 Primulina huaijiensis
GCACACAAAATAAAAAAAAGGATTTTGAATCTTTTACAATTTTTGGTGCTCATAATAAATAGTTGATAGATTACAAGTCTCGTATCCTTGATGAAGAGTAGGCAGGAGGACGCCATTAGATAATAATCTCATTCAGAATACACTGACAAATATTGACGATGACATGGAAATCACATCCTACAAAGCTATACATGGAATCAAGAACCCTTGTCCTCGAGGCAAAAAACTTACAAAAAAGACAAATTTGCAATAAAA
>NW_027341175.1:0-255 GCF_012295235.1 Primulina huaijiensis
ATCTGTGAAGAAGATGGATCCATTGCTATGAATATCAAGGTCGTTTGCAAAAAGAATAGGTGTGCCATCATTGACTTGCGTCGCCAAAGGCGTGGCCAGGCCTCCTTCGGGACCTACCACAAGTAGTCCATAATAAGCATCTGCAATATACAGGTTTCCGCTTTTGGTGTCGAACCTCAGGCCAAGGGGACGCCCACAATCTGACTCGAACTTCCATTGCTTCGCTGTTGTTGAATCGACACCTTTTGCACACAG
>NW_027341176.1:0-255 GCF_012295235.1 Primulina huaijiensis
ATGTAGAGATTTTTGTTACCTGCAAGGTCACTGAAAGGCAGCTTCTGGAAGAACGGGGTACTAGGCAAATCACCTGAGAAGTCGTTGAACGACACATTGAGGGACACAAGGTTTTGAAGGCTTTTGAGAATTTCAAGGTTTCCAGAAAGTTTATTGTAGGAAAGGTCGAGAACTGCTAATTTGTCAAGATTTGAAAATTCCTTTGGTATTTCACCAGTGAATTGATTATTGCTGAGGTTTAGAGCGATTTCCAGT
>NW_027341177.1:0-255 GCF_012295235.1 Primulina huaijiensis
GGTTTCCATCTTTTTTCTTCGCCTTTTCCAGTTGTAGTTTAGAGTAGGCATTATATAGGATACTAGTAGTATACTACGATGAATCAGACGCAATATCATTGTACAAGATGGGAATTATATGAATATTCTGTAATCCATTTCTTTAGCATCCTAGTAATGCAAACGCATGATATTTTGAGAATTTCAATCTTCATATTGTCAAGGACACTTTCCAGATTCCTTGATCCGAGATTTCCACACTAAAATTTAATCTTT
>NW_027341178.1:0-256 GCF_012295235.1 Primulina huaijiensis
GCCCCCCACTTCAGCACAAGCATGGCCGAGAAACCCACAAGCACTTACACTCTTGTTTTCTTGCTTAGTCCCTTACCCAACGATCCAGCCCTTGAACCAGCCCCTCATGCACCTTCTTAGGACCCTAAGGACCTAACCTAGCCCCTGCCCAGACCCCCTGGCCGAGCCTCTTCCTTCCTGCGCAACAGCACACCCTGCGCGACTCCTTGATGTTCTCGGGTGGAGTCCTAGCTTGCTAGGACTCCTCCCCAGCCCC
>NW_027341179.1:0-256 GCF_012295235.1 Primulina huaijiensis
TAATCATGCCACTTGGTCACACAGTTGAACAGGAAGAGGTATGTGATTTTCAATTTCTATTCGTGATTAACTCCATTTCAGTGTGATTGCAATTATAAATTACCAAGTGATTTTGACAGTTCGAGTTTTATGTTGGATTTCGATGAACATCACACCTGTTTGTCTTCTAACCTTTATGTTTTTGCCTTCTGCGGTCAAAATTCTTGAAGTTGTTCGATTGGAAGGACACACGTTTACCCATGAAGATGCATTTTTG
>NW_027341180.1:0-256 GCF_012295235.1 Primulina huaijiensis
AATTGTTAATTATTATTAATAATTATTTACGTGAATTAGAATAATATAATAATTATTATTAATAATTATTTACGTGAATTATTTGCTTGAATTATAATAATTTTACGTGAATTGTTAATTATTATTATTAATACCTATTTACGTAGGTTAAAATTTTTAATTTTGTATATTGTATTTACGTAGGTTAAAATATTTTTGCAATTTTGTTATATATAGTGGCAAAAATTATAATTAGTGGCATTAACTAGCTAAAAAT
>NW_027341181.1:0-256 GCF_012295235.1 Primulina huaijiensis
CTCATTAGACTTAAATATTATTTTAAACCTTAATTAGCAAGATTAGAGCCTTTAATCTTTTTAATTAGCATAACAATAAAACCTATTTCCACCCTTTAATCTCCCGTAACCCCCATAACCGATATTCACCTATTTATTTCCACACCCACCCTCGGTTTCATCACCAGCAGTAGATAGCACCGAGCACCGTTTTTTTTTTTGTTGAAATGCTAAGGAAATCACTCACGGGACTCCACGTGCATTGTTCTTGTTCTTC
>NW_027341182.1:0-256 GCF_012295235.1 Primulina huaijiensis
TGCATTTTTCATCAAAAGACCAACAATGACTGAATTTGTAGTGATTACTCGAAAATATAGTATTTTCTTATACATTTGGAGTATTGAAATAGCGAAATAAAGTATCTGAAACCCCATAATAGGTACTTTGTATGTAAAAATAAGTAATTATGCTTATTCCATGATAATTGAAAAACAATATTTTAAAAAAATTATATTTTAGATGGATAATATATATGTAATTTTAGTGGATAAAATAATATATTTATTTAAATAA
>NW_027341183.1:0-256 GCF_012295235.1 Primulina huaijiensis
TGGCAAATAAAATGCAAGAACACGCAGACAAAATGTATGGAATTCCTAATTTCGTAAGATTTTTATATTTATTAAATAATATTTTTTAATGAATAACTCAAATAAAAAATATATTTTAAAATATTCACTCAACATACTGTTTTATATAATTTTTTGTTTAATAATATTATTCATATCGAATAGTTTATGCACTATATTCATATTTACAGGTAGTTTGGGAGAGAGAGAAAAGTTGCTGCAATCAATACTTAATTAT
>NW_027341184.1:0-256 GCF_012295235.1 Primulina huaijiensis
TTCTGTCAAAAATCAACCTGGATGGTATAATAATTTCGGTACTACGGTGTATACAATGTGTTAATTATATAATAATATTATGATCAAATGTTTATTATTGTGCAAACAAATATAGTTGTTAATAGCGAGACACACAATTTTAAAATTTTTTTTATATTTGTTTGGAAAATCAGAGCCCCATACTAAGCAACTAGCTAGTTAACATGAGTGGTTGTACCTACTAGGATGTCAATGGCGAAGGTTGTTAGTCCATGAG
>NW_027341185.1:0-256 GCF_012295235.1 Primulina huaijiensis
TCACGCTCTTTGTCTTTTGTTGACGTTTCTTGAAATCAGGTCCTCTTTTTAGTTTTTTTCTCTTGCCACACCTCATAAAACTTAGTGATAATAAGGTTTTAACCTTCGGGTAAACTGATAAGCTTTATAAGAGTTCAACTTATCTACAATCTCATTCCTCGTGTTCTGCTTAATCCTCTTTCATAGGTATGACAATGTGAGTATTTTTTTGTGGGATGTGTACTGCTTTCTAACTATGTATAATTAGTAACTCTGC
>NW_027341186.1:0-256 GCF_012295235.1 Primulina huaijiensis
TATAAAAATTAATATAATAAAATATTAAATTCCTTTTGATTGAAATTTTTAGAAGTATTTTATGTGTAGAAATCAAGAAGTGAAAATATGGCTGTTAATTTTTATATATTCACATTTTCTTGCAAAAATAATAAGCATTTTCTTTTTTAAAATTTAAGAAAAGGACATCATTGTCAAAATATACTATAGAGAGACATTCTTCACCAACCTATTGATAAAGACTGCCTAAGAGCACGTCCAACGGCCGCGAAAGACA
>NW_027341187.1:0-256 GCF_012295235.1 Primulina huaijiensis
TTCCAATTTCTCTCAGTTCTCATAGATTTGCTTCCCTTGCACTCTGGGTTCTTAATTCAAAATCTTACAATCCACTTTTTGCATACTGGGCTCTAGATTCAAAATCTTTCACACAAGGTAAGGACTCAGAAATTTTTACTCTCAAAATATCTGTTTGTATTTTACATCGTTATTTCTATTTGCTTCGGTTTTTTTAATTTCTATATATTCATTTTTTTTGAGACCATGAAGGAAACAGACCCTTTCTCCGGTCTTT
>NW_027341188.1:0-257 GCF_012295235.1 Primulina huaijiensis
GAAAGTTGGTTATTGGTTGGAATAATAATAATAATAATAATAATATATAAAATAAAAAAATATCTAACCTAACCCCTCAATTCCCATTCTCCCCTTCACCACCGATTCACGCCTCATGCCTCCAATAGTCTCCAACTCACACTCCAAGTCTCCAACTCTTCACGACAAAATGGTAAGTCACCGATTCTATTTGTATGGGTAAAGATTTGTTAATATAATTTTTGTGTAAAGATTTGTTGATATAATTTTTTTGGGCA
>NW_027341189.1:0-257 GCF_012295235.1 Primulina huaijiensis
TTATCTACTATTAAGGGTAGTTTGATCTTGGGTAAAATCCATTAATTATGCCAAGATATGAGACAATATTAGAGGTTAAATTAAAATATGAGTTAAATTCTTAATTATATGTGTTGAATATAATTACATGTTAATTTTCCTCAGTATTTTAATATAAATTTGTTGCATATTAATATTCTTGCAGACATCATCACAATGGAAGATGGGAAGCCAGAATTGGAAGAGTTTTTGGCAATAAATATCTTTATCTCGGAACT
>NW_027341190.1:0-257 GCF_012295235.1 Primulina huaijiensis
GAAGCCTCCTGGGCGAAGTAACCGATCAACTTCAAGAAAATACGTAGCATCTGAAAAGTAATAAGTTTTCTGCGTTAAAAAGAGATGAGACAGGTTACAAAAATTTCAATAGATGTTATCATAAACTTCTGAGATGCCGGGGACTCACTGTATGCGGTGAAATGGATCAAGCATCCAGAACATTCACCAAATCAAAAGAGAAAGCAGGAAAGGGGAGTCTACTAGTGCCAAGCATTGCAACAAAAGCTGGTACTCCT
>NW_027341191.1:0-257 GCF_012295235.1 Primulina huaijiensis
CCACGAGAGGACGGTTCACACCGATGTCCTTTTTGGATTATTGAAGCGACTTCTGAGACGGAGATCCGACCTTCGCCTGATCGGCACCTCGGCAACTTTGGATTCGGAGAAGTTCTCGGGATATTTATTCGATTATAACATCTTCACCATCCCTGGAAGAACATCTCCGGTGGAAATACTATACGCCAAGCAACAAGAAAGTGACTACCTGGACGCATCCTTGATAACAGTGATGCAGATTCACTTGACTGAGCCTG
>NW_027341192.1:0-257 GCF_012295235.1 Primulina huaijiensis
AACCACTAATTAAAACGTTTATATTCTTGATTATATATATATATATAGTGGGTGTTACACGATTGGAGCGACGAAGAATGCATTCAAATACTGCGAAATTGTATTGAAGCGATTCCTAGGGACAAGGGGAAGGTGATCATCGTGGATGCGGTGGTCGAAGAAGGCGAATGGGTGGATGAGTATAGCGAGATTCGTTTGGCGTTGGACATGGCGATGATGGCTCACACGGAGAAAGGAAAAGAAAGAACTTGGGAAGA
>NW_027341193.1:0-257 GCF_012295235.1 Primulina huaijiensis
TTCATGCGACCTATACAATAGATTTTCACAATAAATTCTCTTTCTTTGTTGCATTTATGTGAAAATCTATTGTAGAGGTCGCAGGAAGCTTATAATGCTGCAAATAACCTCCTGCAACAAAGAGAAAGAGAACTTGAACCAATTGACAATAGATTGCAGAGATATAAAAGGAAGCAATAATCAAAAAGTGGAAAAAACGGGAAAAATACGCGAAGCATGTCGATGACTTCGAGGCTCGACACGTATCAGCAAATGTT
>NW_027341194.1:0-257 GCF_012295235.1 Primulina huaijiensis
CCCCCCCCCCCCCCCCCCGCCTATATCATTTCAGCATCTTGCAGACATGCCAGTACCAAACACCAAATCTTTTAGGTTGTGCTTGATTGATGGGTTTCATTTGGAGGGATGTTGGAATTCACTTAAATTTGGCATATCCAAGCAAGTAAAAGAAATTGGAATAGCAAGTCAAAGCATGGAAGTATTTCACCTTCACAAATAATCATAACAACTACATATCCAAACACCATTTTCATTCTATCATAAAAAATACCGCA
>NW_027341195.1:0-257 GCF_012295235.1 Primulina huaijiensis
ATCTCCTTTTCTCATCTATCACATCGTATTATCGTTTTAAATATCATATGCATGACAAACATGAAGTGTTTTGCTTATTTTGGATTGGTGAACATGCATGTATCTAATCCATGATGTTTGATCCCAAAAACTTGTGCTATTCACGTTAAGAGGCTGCCATGATGTTAAGTAATTGTCAAGTAAAGTTTTTACATGATTTAGAGTCCTAAAACACCCACCATACAAGCTGTTAAATCAAACAAAGCTAGCTGGTAAGG
>NW_027341196.1:0-257 GCF_012295235.1 Primulina huaijiensis
AATTAAGTCACTAATTTGCATTTATCTCAAATTTAATCATTTTTTTATTGGAGTGTTAACATGACGTTAAAAAATAATGATATAACACCAAAAATTTGTGAGGTTGGATTTTGCTTACATGTCAAATATCACATCATTACACCTGTAGAAAAAGACTAAAAATTGAAAAAAAAAATACATATTAATGTGACAAAAAAATTAAAAGCATGCACTTTCCAAAGGGATTTTTTGAAATGAGCTCCTATAAATTACTACAA
>NW_027341197.1:0-257 GCF_012295235.1 Primulina huaijiensis
GGATTCCATCATTTGGGCCTTCCGGCATACTGAACGAAATATTGCTGAAACTGGACTCAACCTATTATTGGAGATGCTGAAAAACTTTCAGGTGTTTTTTGGTTTGTTTTTTCTGTGCGTCACACAATTCATTCTGGGCTAGGCCTTATGCTCCCTTTCATTAATTGGCAGGTTTCTGAGTTTTGTAATCAGTTCTATAGGACTTATCTTTTGACAATAGAGCAAGAAATCTTTGCTGTTTTGACTGACACCTTCCA
>NW_027341198.1:0-257 GCF_012295235.1 Primulina huaijiensis
AGGTTGCCACTCCTGACCAGGCTCAGGAAGTATGTTGGCTTCAACAATTCCATGTTCACATGATACGTACACACGATTATTGCAAAAAATCAATTTAAAAATGAACTCAGTGGATTATTTCTGGGTTGAAGTCCCCCAAAAACAAAGTGTTTATTGGTTCTGGTATACTCATGAAACTTGAAAATAGTGAGCTTAATTTGTGGAATGATGTACAGGTACATTGTGAATTGAGGAAATGGCTTCAAGCAAATGTTAGC
>NW_027341199.1:0-257 GCF_012295235.1 Primulina huaijiensis
TATGGTATTTGGATTGTTGGTGGTCAATCCTATCTTTGAACTTGATGAATACGAATATTTTCTCATGTAGTTATTCCTTTTCGGACAAGGAAAGATAACAACTTAAGAGTAACTCAGCTTTTGTTTTTCCTTTATATCCTTTGTACATTGTAAAATTTTTTGTTCTTACCCTTCTCAAACTACGCTTGTTGTTGAATTTAGGAACTGGAAACGGCATGGCAAAATCACTCCTAGATTCGAATGGTGAACCTTGCGCA
>NW_027341200.1:0-258 GCF_012295235.1 Primulina huaijiensis
TGGAACTTGCTGTTTCTCCCTCTTGTGCTCGCACAATATTGTATCGTCCAAGATTCTAGATACCTTGAGTTCAGATTCGGAGCAATTCGAGGTTCCGAATCTTCCTGATTCGATCAGATTAAGAAAATTCCAGGTTACGGGTTCCACGAATACGAGCTCGTCTGCTATAAAAGATGTTTCAGATCAAATCAGAGCTGCAGAAAAGACATCATTCGGGGTAGTGGTTAATACTTTTCAAGAATTGGAGGCGGAGTATGT
>NW_027341201.1:0-258 GCF_012295235.1 Primulina huaijiensis
TGATTTATCACTTTTTCGAATAAATTATTATTTTTTGTCTGTTACGTTAGAAGTATGATATTTTTCTTTGGCTAGGTTGTCAATTTAGTATATGACTTACTTAATATGATTAAATTTATAGATATGACCTAACATTAAATGTACAGGAAATGTTGTCAAAAATCCGACATATGTAAAAAATTCAGCTTTCGAAATCGACAAGTGAAAAACAACCGAAGGACACAAATCATGATATCATAAAACTAAAGAGATTATTCC
>NW_027341202.1:0-258 GCF_012295235.1 Primulina huaijiensis
AACACATGGACTGACACGAATGTTTATAAAAATTTACACAATCAATAGTTGAATTTTGGTCCCCTCACCCCATTTATTTTAGTGAAACGTGAAATGGAAGACATGTGTATAAATAGCAGCATTGGTAACCCTACTTCAATTTTGACTTGGGAATGTAGAAACTTGTAAATATTTGGACCACAACTTTGACTTTTGTGCTCAAAATTTTACCCCATTCTATAAATCCCACATTTTATTCTACGTGACATTTCTCTTTGG
>NW_027341203.1:0-258 GCF_012295235.1 Primulina huaijiensis
TTCCTTGTACAATTGTATTCTTCGACAATTTTTTATATGCAAGTAGTCGCTTATCCAACTATAATTACGAACCTTATGCATATTTTGCAGAAAATGTAAGTACAACAGTTTGACCACACAAATTTCTAAATCAGATTATATATACAACCACAAATCATCAATTATTGTTGGTATGTAGTGTATTTCCACAAATCATCAATTATTGTTGGTATGTAGTGTAAATACAGAGTATTCGACTTTAAACTATTAGATCTCAAG
>NW_027341204.1:0-258 GCF_012295235.1 Primulina huaijiensis
ACAACACCAGCTTTAGCTCACGGCCTAGAACTTCTCCCATGACAAAGACTCTTGAACTCGCGCCTAGGACCTAGCCAACCGAACCAAACCCTAAACCAGCCCCTTGTGAACCCTCCTAGGACCCTAGTGAGTCGACCAAGCCTAGCCCAAAGTTCCCTGGCCGAGCCATCTCTCCCTGCACAAGCTGCTGTACCTGCATGCCTGCATGTGTGCTCTCGGGTTGGAGTCCTAGCTTGCTAAGACTCCTTCCCAGCGCTC
>NW_027341205.1:0-258 GCF_012295235.1 Primulina huaijiensis
GTGAAACCATGGACTAGGCTTTGTCGAATCTGATTACAAATTTAGATATCCTTGGTTTCTGCATTGGTTATCGTGGCCAGCAAAAACTACCTTTGACGTCCTTTGTCTCCGCCGATCATGTTGCACGCGAGCGTAACATGTCCGCTTTTGCAAAATACTCTACTTTCTACTGATAAATATGCTTTGATACTGCGATAAATACTCCGACCATTCGTTTTGATAGTTTGTTTTATTCTGTACATTCATGTTTGTCCATCG
>NW_027341206.1:0-258 GCF_012295235.1 Primulina huaijiensis
GTATAATCTGTACCGGATTCATAAGAATCCGTGTCAGATTGTACCGGATTCAATAATTTTTTAATTAAATTTTAATTATTTTAAAAAATAAAAGGATTATTTTGAATCTGGAATCGCTATATCTTTATATACATTTTTTATTTTTATATTATTTTAAGAAAAAAGCCGAGAAAGTTGTAGCATTTTCTTTACACAACAACGTTTTGTAGATGGAATCCATTATAAGACACTGGTTTGTTATGAATCCAAAAGAATTTT
>NW_027341207.1:0-258 GCF_012295235.1 Primulina huaijiensis
TCTTTATTTCACAACTTTTTTAGGTTGATTTTTTATTTTTTATTTTTAAAAAAATGGGCTGTTATGTATTTTTTATAATTCCAGCACTATTAGTGATCAAAATTACATCAAAATGGATCGATCTTATAAAAAAAGATAACGGATTAAGATTTAAATCTAACAAAAGATAAGACCAAAATAAAAAAAATATGATTAAAATGTAATTTTCTCCATGGGATAATTGATGGAAAAAGTAAACTTCGACTAAAATAGATTTTC
>NW_027341208.1:0-259 GCF_012295235.1 Primulina huaijiensis
TGTATTTTGTGCCTTAATTTTTGTGAATGATGAGATAATTCCAAAAAAAAAAAAAACAATTTAGGGCCAAAATTAAAGAAAAATCATAATTAAGGAGTTGGGAGAATTTCGAAATTTGTAGGGGTTTAAAATATAACTTTTGAAATTTTAAAGGACTAAATTTAAAATTTTCGAAAATATAAGGGCCAAATTGAAATTATCCAAAAATTTGAAGGGTTAAAATGCAAGTTTTCAAGAAATGCTTAAGTTCAACACGCAA
>NW_027341209.1:0-259 GCF_012295235.1 Primulina huaijiensis
AATGGGAGAGATGCAATGCTCTTGTCTTGTCGTGGATATTGAATACTATTTCTAGAGAAATTTTCGGTGGAATTGTTTATGCAACCGAATCTTCGGTTGTCTGGTCATATCTGAAAGAACAATTTGATAAGGTCAATTGTTCTCGCATTTTTGCCTTGCATCAGGATATCGGAAGATTGACCCAAGGACAAAGCACTATTTCTACATATTATTGCAAGCTTAAACAACTTTGGGATGAGTTTGCCTCCTTAGTGATTTT
>NW_027341210.1:0-259 GCF_012295235.1 Primulina huaijiensis
CACCAATGCTGGATGGGTGAGTTGACACAAATATATTATTATTCTGTCTTGTTTTCACATGTTTCTAACAACTCCCATTTATTCGGTATCGTCCATGTTCTGCTGCAATTCAATGATTTCCTTAACACGATTTTCTTGTCCTCCCCTACCGTGGCCTTGATCGTGGCTGTATTCTTCGACAATTCGCTTGACTACAAGGATAGTGCAAAGGACGGAGGGATGCCCTGGTGGGTGAAGTTCAGGACATTCAAAGGAGACA
>NW_027341211.1:0-259 GCF_012295235.1 Primulina huaijiensis
GAGGGTGCCTAGGTGGGTTGGCTAGGGTTTGGCTTGAGGTGGCTTCGACGTGGCTAGAATATTTCGGGAGATGGCTCGGGTGGTTCATATAGGTGTCAATTTCAAAAATTAAAGGATGAAAATTAGAACCATGGGTCCATGGGTGCGGTTCAAGGCCCACAAGGGTAGAATAGATAATAAAAATATTATTTTTAAAATTTGAGATCAAAATATTGAGTTTTGGATTTATCCGAGATTTAATCGCCACACGAAACACTAA
>NW_027341212.1:0-259 GCF_012295235.1 Primulina huaijiensis
AAATCTTGACATTAAGATGGATTCAAGTTTTCTTGCAACAATTTTAAAATATTTTCACAGGTTTTAGAAATTTTTTGAATCATCTGAATAACCTGCCCTTTTTCCCGAGCTCCATATCAGACGCCTGCACCCGAATATTGGACAAATATGAGCAATCCATGTTTCATTTCGTCTATTTTTTTTTATGGATTTGATAATCCACAAACAATTATTGTCCCTTTATATCTTTGACGGAAAAAGAACCGAGAACGGGGCATTT
>NW_027341213.1:0-259 GCF_012295235.1 Primulina huaijiensis
GCAGGTACAAACAGTCTTGAATTACCTAAATTAAGCATCATTAATACATAAGATTCATAATTATGTAAGATGACAAGAATTGGATATTAAAATGGTGTAATTTTAAAAACCCAAGATTTATCCATCTAGAGGATGGAGTGACTAAATGTTTTGTGGAGAAAAAAAGTATAAATTCCAAAATATTTCCCCAAAAATTGTACTGCTATAAATGACCAAGCAAAAACCATACAGAAAAGACAGCTAAATAAGTCCAAGAGAC
>NW_027341214.1:0-259 GCF_012295235.1 Primulina huaijiensis
TTCATCCAAACACACAATAGCTTGGAGGTTTCTCGAAGCTTTAGATTTTTTATCCACTTTCAAAAAATGTATGTTTCTTGTGAAACTATGAGGCAAATCTATACAATCCATACTTATCGTGAAAAATATTTTTTTTTTACATAAAAAATAATATTTTTCGTAAGTTAGACAGTATTGGAGATTCGTCTCATAAAATTGACCTTAAGATAATCTCAAACAAGTTTTTATGTTCCACAACATATATTTTCATAGCTTTTTT
>NW_027341215.1:0-259 GCF_012295235.1 Primulina huaijiensis
TATTAACCAACTTAGAAATCAACTTCCAACTTTCATGAATATACACCAAAGTCATTAAATATTCACCACACAATATTATCATACACAAAGATACATGTAAATCCATACATAGTCTGTTTATCTTGAACATTTAACATAGTAACCAACAGCAAGTACCTATGTTTATATTCTGAATTTTTATCGAAAATCATTTATTACAACACCTCTATACTTCTTGGCTGCCTGGTTGCAATCAAGAGTCCTCTGAGTCGCCGATAAA
>NW_027341216.1:0-259 GCF_012295235.1 Primulina huaijiensis
TCGCTTTCTCTACTTATCCGTAAATTTTTTTCATACATCAAAACAATTTAATTGTTGAGGATCTGACATATCAACATCATGAACAATCTCTTCCATCAGAATGCACAGAAATTAAAATGCATGAGGTCCAAACACTTCCCACAAGATTTGCTCATTTCACTCATAAATGTCTTTATATGTATTAAAAAAACTCTCATGTCAAAACACTAAAGATTTTTTCACCATAAGTTTGCAAATATATCACATCCTTCCACCAAAT
>NW_027341217.1:0-259 GCF_012295235.1 Primulina huaijiensis
TCGTGCTTTATAGATAGTTAGTTCAAAGAGCAATTTCTTTTGTATTTATTATATAATATAAATTTACATTTTGAATTTTAATTTAGGAAATAACTTTGATAGTAATTTATATAAGTTTTTAATTATTTTATTCGTTTAATACGACAATAGATTAGATCAAAATAAAAACAAAATGATTCAAATTACTTTTTATAAAACAAAATTTTATTTTATTTTTTATTATTTGATTGATATTTGCAATGCATCGTACATATTAAAG
>NW_027341218.1:0-259 GCF_012295235.1 Primulina huaijiensis
GAGAGCAGGGAATCAGTTCCATATGATCAACCCATTAGTAACTCTCGAGGTAATGAATCTGCAAGTGCTTCCTATGTGGACCAACCATGTCCGAATTGTGTTACTGAAAATGAATCGACCTCCATGGTTTCTGTCAATGGAATAAATAGCAGCATGAATGGGGATTCATCTCAAGTCAGTGAAAGGCACAGCTATTCGAGTAGTCTGCCTTCTCGTGGTCACGAAGAATTTATGTTGGATGAAGCGTTGGTTCAAAATA
>NW_027341219.1:0-260 GCF_012295235.1 Primulina huaijiensis
TGTTGCTGTGCTTCTTGATAACGAGGCTATATATGACATCTGCCGCAAATCACTTGATATAGAGAGGCCTACATATACCAACCTCAACAGGCTCATTTCTCAGGTAATTTATCTGTCAAGGGTATAAAATAAAGCATCCAGTACCGTATCAATGGTTTTTCTATGGTCCTGATGTGGAATTGATTCGTTTGGAAATTTGTCCAGGTGATATCTTCTCTGACGGCATCTTTACGATTTGATGGGGCATTGAACGTGGATGT
>NW_027341220.1:0-260 GCF_012295235.1 Primulina huaijiensis
GTTTTGAGTTGATTCTAATGGCATTAATTAAAAAATTTATCATTACTGGCTCTTTTGAAACTCTAAAGACAGTTGTATATTTTGATTTTTGAATATTTAAGCATCTAATTCGAAAATGCAAATATTAGTTAATGCAGTACATTAAAATTCAAGAATCTAATTTTTGGAATAAGGATAAATTAGATTGTTTGGCCTGATTTTTTTTCAATATATACTCTCTAAAATTTAGTATTTAACATTTTTAATATAACAAAAATTAT
>NW_027341221.1:0-260 GCF_012295235.1 Primulina huaijiensis
AACATAAATTTAAAAATATAATTACATATAAATGAATTTTAAAAACATAATTACACACAATTTTTTTAAAAAAAGAACACAATTAAAAAATTATAAATAATTAATTGAATCGTTTACGAAGAATTTTTTCTTGCATCTTCGTATAATACTCATGTTGAACGTGACTCGAGTTTGGATTGTTAATATTTTTTCCTATTATCAGATTTTCTTGTTACTTCTCTTTTCTTTCTTGTTCCATCAACCTTATTTCTAACTTCCTT
>NW_027341222.1:0-260 GCF_012295235.1 Primulina huaijiensis
GTGTGTTTGTGTAGTAGAGAGAGATGGTGAGGTAGAGTGAGTGAGTGAGACTGGTTGTAAATAAGTAGTAGGCCATGACTATGGTTAAAGCTTATTTTGGTTCACAGGATAATACTGTGATTGCTAAGAAATTATGTATTTATCACATGTTTGGTTCGTGTTTTTGGGCCCTTGATAAATAACTCGGCCCGAAACTGCAGACACTATTTTTCATTTTTTTATAGACAAGTAATCACATTAAATAGGTTTGATGTATTATC
>NW_027341223.1:0-260 GCF_012295235.1 Primulina huaijiensis
TCAAATTTAAATTTTCAATCTGATTTATCTTCTTATAAGTTTTTGTCATATATAAAATGTGATTTAATCTGATTTATCTTTTTATTATAGTTGATCATAAAAAATCATGTTATCTCAAGAAACATAGAAATTGCTATATAATCTACTAAAGATTATAAAGGATTAGGAGACCGGAGCTTTCTAGATCTCGTAAATTTATTACGGATAGTGTAAATTTTTTTACAACATTATACTAGCATAAAAGTTATTATGCTAGGATA
>NW_027341224.1:0-261 GCF_012295235.1 Primulina huaijiensis
GAAATATTAATTACGCGTATCTTGATTTCATCCATGACAGCAAATTTCATAGTTATTTTTTTTAAAACAAATAAAATTTTGAGATAGAAAAATACAGAAGCTTCTGATAAATTATTTTTGAAAAACATTTTTTTTTTCATTTTTTAAATTATATATATTTAATAAAAATACTCTTCTTGATACATGAAAAATTTAAATACTTACGAATATTAAAAAAAATTATTTTTCGATTAAGATAATTTTAACAGTATCTGTGAAAGT
>NW_027341225.1:0-261 GCF_012295235.1 Primulina huaijiensis
GATGTGATCAAAATGCCGAGGGAATTTAGCTACAAGGAGCTAAAAGTTGCTACGAAAGAATTCGATTCTCATAGAGTCATCGGACATGGTGCATTTGGAACGGTTTACAGAGGTGTATTGCCTGCTACGGGTGAAATTGTGGCGGTCAAGAGATGTAGCCACAGCGGACAGGGGAAGGCCGAGTTTTTATCAGAGTTGTCCATCATTGGTACACTCAGGCATAGAAATCTTGTTAGGCTTCAAGGTTGGTGCCACGAGAAG
>NW_027341226.1:0-262 GCF_012295235.1 Primulina huaijiensis
CCAATGTATTTGACTTTTTTTCTTCTTATATAAGTCAAGAATCATTTAATTATGCTTGTCTTTGCACAATATCTCTCTGCATCCCCCATCGTCACAAAATTAATTGTCATTGGACTGGAATGCTACATCATTTGCATTATTAACTTCACAATCTTTTAAGGGTATATTTATTTGGGAGGAGTAGCACCCCTTCATAAAAATTGAGCCAATTGTGATGCCTGATTTTGAACCAACTTAAACAAAATAAATTTATTATTTACGC
>NW_027341227.1:0-262 GCF_012295235.1 Primulina huaijiensis
AGTTTCAAACTCTCTGCGGAGAGCTTGAAGATGAGATCTCTTGACCCTTGCATTTCCTTCATATTTTTTTTCATGGCATCCCATATGTCTTTGGAAGTATCTTTTTTGAGAATGGTGTCAAGAACTGTGCAGTCAATGGCCTGAAAGAGATAATTCTTCACTTTCAGATCTTTGAGCTTCATTTCCTCATTCCTTTTGCGATGTGCTTCTGACTGTGATGCTTCATTTGCTGGTTCAACATAGCCAGACTCCACCAACTCCC
>NW_027341228.1:0-262 GCF_012295235.1 Primulina huaijiensis
TTCGTTAAACCGTTTGGTATCGACTATCGAGGGAACTTTACACATTGTAGGAAACGGAGAAAGGAGAGGAATCGATTTTCTGGAAGCAGTGATAAAAGGTTAGTTTGGTCAGTTTTCCGCAGGCTGGCCCAATAAAGGTCACTCGACCAATGGCCCAGTTTCTTAGTTGTTGGTTTTTTTTTTACATACAAACAATAATTTTAAAAAGTTTATTTACCTTAATATAATAAAAATAATTTTATGCTCGTTAAATGTTTTGTTA
>NW_027341229.1:0-262 GCF_012295235.1 Primulina huaijiensis
TTATCTACCCATCTAGCTCTTTAAAAATCTATCATATTATTCTCCCCTTAAAGATAGACTTCACTGCCTGATAAATCTAGAATTTTAAATCAAACTCTAGATTTATTAATAAAGGTCAGTAAACTCGACTAAAGATGACATCATGTGCATAGAAAACCATAAAGTTTTTCATTCTCAAGAATGACTTCTTATGATCGTTGTTTTGGATTTTATCAGTGCCGAATAATCATCAGCGTCAACCTCATAGTTTTGGCTATCAAAT
>NW_027341230.1:0-262 GCF_012295235.1 Primulina huaijiensis
ATTTCAAATTGAATATGTTGCATCATTAACTCAACATATTTTTTTTTTATAAGTTTAAATTAATAATAGAAAATATCTTCATCAGAAAATACAATATTGACATAGGAAAATAAAATTGTAATTGTCTGGGTTGCATTCGTAGATCAACGTAGAAAGATTTGATTGGCTCGTAATCGGATCGATTATTCAGTATACAACAAATGCTGTGAGTTATCACTTACGTCACGAACAAACGTCCGAGACACTGGGGTTGCCCTGTTTA
>NW_027341231.1:0-262 GCF_012295235.1 Primulina huaijiensis
GCTTTGATATTTTTTAGGCTTTGTTGGGCTTTGAGTATTGTCCCAGTCCGTTTAACTTAACATAATATGAGTTATTGAAAACTATAAAAGGATAATCACACCCGTTAAATGGATGTAAGAATGCTCGAACTCGAAAACGAGCTTGATTAACGACCTCGAGACTGACTTGTTTAACATGATAAACGAGCTATTAATAAACTGATCTCGAGCTATTCGCGAGCTTTGTAATTTCAAAACGAGCCGAGCTCGAGCCTATGTCTAC
>NW_027341232.1:0-263 GCF_012295235.1 Primulina huaijiensis
CGCAGACGAGGCAACACGCTGCGGATCCAATGGAATTGCCAAAGATGGAGAGTTGACTGCCGAGTCAACCCGCATGAGTAAACTAGGTGACTCGGCCGAGTCAACTCGGACCGACCCCACGGAGCGACGCTCCCGGCCGGCGAAGTGCGGGGAATCTCATAACCGGCCATGAACCCTGGAAAACCGGATGAACTTGGCCCCAAAGACCCGGAACTCGATGATGAACTCGAAGGAAACCCACCAATTTGGGCATTTTTGATCCG
>NW_027341233.1:0-263 GCF_012295235.1 Primulina huaijiensis
AAAAAAAAACTTGTGCATTTTCAAAACAAAAAATTGTAAAATAAAAAGGAAAGAAAATATCATAATGTGCAGGGATGACAATATGTCGAGTTTTAATAGAATTTCATATCTTTTGTCTTCATACTCATTTATTATATTGATCTTCATCCCCATCGAATATTCAATTTCACAAGTAATTGGTGCAGCTCCATTGATGGCCATCACGATCATAGCAACATAACACTTGTAGAAATGTTGGTTGTGGTATGAGTTGTGTTTTTGGA
>NW_027341234.1:0-263 GCF_012295235.1 Primulina huaijiensis
TAATATTGATTGTCCAGCTCGCCACTCTGAACTTTATCTTCTCCCATACTTCTTCTGGTTTTTCTTCAATGTCCTGGAAAATTCTCTTGTTTCTTTCCAACCATATAGACCAAAGTGTACAGTGTATGACAATTGGCAGGAAACTCGTAACTTTTCTGTTTTGAACTCCTCTCAGCTCCAAGATTATCATATCCGCCGCGGTCCTCGGAAGTATCCATTGAAAACCCAACTCTATCAAGGCTTTTGTCCAAATATCTCTTGCG
>NW_027341235.1:0-263 GCF_012295235.1 Primulina huaijiensis
TTGTAACGCATCATATTTGACGAATATACTCACTTTACCAACACGAGTGTTTCCATTATGCTTATATCTTCAGTCACGCCCATCTTGAGGAACTTCCGAGGGGCCACTGATCACATAATTGTCCCAACTCAAGCACGCTTAACTTTGGAATTCTTATGTGATAAGCTCTGAACATCGTCGATATGAACATTACCAATCAAATCTTTTAAGTCATCCTTAACTTTACAGTCTCAAACTTGTAGATGTGAAATCAGTTCATTCAT
>NW_027341236.1:0-263 GCF_012295235.1 Primulina huaijiensis
AAGCTCAGAGTTCATGATTTTCAGGTCCACAAGCATGGAAGCAATCACAGGAAAAGTGACATAATTCTGAAGTGCAATAATGCTAATGTAAGCTGGCAACCGATATCTGTGTACATACTTCCTTAAGCTTCTGCGAGTGAAGATGGAAACAGAGATTGGAGCCGCAACACCAATCACTCCAATAGTCCATGCCTTGAGACCAGTCCTCAACACAGTTCTGGGATCCATCTTCACACCACTGAGGAATATAAAGAAAATGTAGC
>NW_027341237.1:0-263 GCF_012295235.1 Primulina huaijiensis
CCATTTTTTACAAAAATAATTTACTAGAAGTTATCACGACCTTGAAATATCAAAGACAATTTTATTTATTTATATGTAAATCATTTCGATAAAATTCATTGAATATTTTTAATAATTAAACCATAATGCTTAAGGAGTTCATATTCTGAATCAAGTATAAAATAATTGAATTCATATGTATTAGTAGGTTAATTCATATTTAATTGATTAAGTCAACAAAATATGATGGTTTCTTTATCCATTGATTAAATTATCAATGAAAT
>NW_027341238.1:0-263 GCF_012295235.1 Primulina huaijiensis
TTAAAATTTCAACACATAACTTGGATAGATTTCAAAACTTAGCTTGTAGACTTATCATATCATAACAGAAACATAATCAGACTCGAAAATCGGAAAAAAACATAGCAGAGCAAATCAGATCATAACAAAACGTAGCAAATGGAGCACTGATAATATTCTCGTTATCCATGGTAATTTGTCCCTCATGTGTTAGTCATTTAATGCTAAGGCCAGAACACAGTTTTTTTTTACTGGTGGGTGCCAGACAGAACTTAACCATTCTC
>NW_027341239.1:0-264 GCF_012295235.1 Primulina huaijiensis
ATTGGCATTGTACCCAGCATCAACTCAATAGCAAATTTCACATCTTGGTCCGATGGAATGCCAGAAACGTCCTCAGGAACGGCGCTAGGAATGTCTCTGACAACCTCAATATCCTCTAGCTTCTGACTGATCGGAACGGGCACTGAAATGACACTCGCCAGAAAGACTTGACTACCTGGCCTCATAAGTTTCCTCGCACAAATATAGGAGATAATGTACGGTATTTGCTTGTTCCTCGCTGCCTCAAAGACAAAAGATTTCCCT
>NW_027341240.1:0-264 GCF_012295235.1 Primulina huaijiensis
TAGAATTTTTCAGTCAGGCCGGGCGAGGTGATAGAGCAAAAAACACAAAAGCACAAATTGTTGCTTATGGGTGGGTATTTTACGAAGAGGTATTTCATGAAATTGATTCTCTTCCTTAATAGGTGCTGATTTACTACTCACCATATCAGTCGCTTATGGATTACCTAACTTATGAGGATTTGAAGTCGTGTGACCCATCGGCGGAGAGAAGTACCCGTGCGGAAATCGGTTTTCGATCACATGTTCATTAAAATAATTTAATTC
>NW_027341241.1:0-264 GCF_012295235.1 Primulina huaijiensis
CGTTGCCCCCAAGCCCCCACGACCTAACCTGGCAGGTCGATCCCCACGACCTGACCAATCAGGTCGATCCCCGTAATTTTCGCAGCGGTAAACATCTTTCGTTATCAATAAACCAAATAAATTTTTCTAACATGGTGTGCCCTCATTGCCCCCGTCTTCAAGGTCCTCTACTAAGCTTTAGGTAGGAGAAACGAATACTTCAATCACCCTCTATATTTGAAACACTTCACTCTCCTCACTTCAAGCTCCTCTACCTAGGGTCCA
>NW_027341242.1:0-264 GCF_012295235.1 Primulina huaijiensis
TACATATTTAGCTTTTTATTATTTAATGTGGGTACAACAATACTTAACGATGACAAGAGAATAAAAGTCACTCGAAAATGTCCGCATATTGAAAAGTATTACGATCTCGCGTAGACAACGGTGAAATCTTATATATGATGACAGTCGCAATAATTGTTTCGATAGAACAATCGAAACGTGGTGTTTCATTTGTTTTATGGTTTAAAAGATTTGAGTTACATTTTTACCACCATTTGTAACTTTTATAAAAACGAGAAGAGTTTT
>NW_027341243.1:0-264 GCF_012295235.1 Primulina huaijiensis
ATACGGTAACGATATCATTTTTCTCATATTGATATTTTCGGTACGGTATACGGTATTCGAAATTTCGATACGACTTACCGTATCGACCACCTCTAATCACATGGGCTAAAGAACGAACTCAAATTTTTTTCGGACTTCCTTAAAAATATAATATCCATCGAGTAACTTGCGATGCGATCGTGATCCTCTTGCGAGCTACATACTATGTTGTACATTATGGTTGGGTACAAGATTTATATAGTGATACAAGGGATGACAAGACGA
>NW_027341244.1:0-264 GCF_012295235.1 Primulina huaijiensis
AGCTGCATCAATTTTCTCAAATGTGTCAGCTGATACATGTACATACAGATCTTCATAAGAACTGACTGTTTCTTTGGCATCGGTAGCACTAACCTCAAACTATATAATACAGGGAAAAAATGAGTAGCCGGATTGAGCAAGATGTTATGATACGGACAAGATTAAGACATGAATGGATGGAATATATTGCTGGAGCCTTTTACCTTCCCTCCCTTATCCGCTTTTGTGCCATAAACTCGTATTTTAGCTCCTGTTTCCTGATTT
>NW_027341245.1:0-264 GCF_012295235.1 Primulina huaijiensis
TTGTAGATAGATTTTCCCCTCCAAATAGTCATAGCCTATAGCCCATTTAATATGACCTATGGTTTTAATATAGAGTCAATTGTAGATAAATTTTCTTGATATACAAGACGCTCTAAGTAAACTTGTCTTGGCAGTGACACTATTTTGTCTCTCTAGTGCATTGAATGTGCATATTTATCTTGTAATGGTGTCATTTTTCTAATTTTGAAGCAGGAACCTATCGTGAGGAGAGACAACATTGTGGGTTTAGAAGATGAGACAGAC
>NW_027341246.1:0-264 GCF_012295235.1 Primulina huaijiensis
AGAAATGTTACCTTTGTATCAAGCAGCACTTCCCCAGAGTTATCGGAAGTCAGGCATGCACCATGAGTTTTCAACCAATCAACACACTCCTCCACTCCTTCCACTTCCTTGTGATCACTTGCTTCAGTTGTAGGCAATGCATTGATGAAGCTTAGAATTTGAGCAATATATGAAATAGGGACAGTAGGACGGTATGATCGACACATGCATTTTACAGCAGCATACCGCATCTTTTCAACATAAAGATCTGCAGGAAGAAATTGT
>NW_027341247.1:0-265 GCF_012295235.1 Primulina huaijiensis
TATCAAAAAGGGAGATGGACATTCACCACTTCCTATGATGTCCTTACCAATACTTGATGAGGAACCCACCCAAATTTTCTCATTATCCAAAATCTCAACATTTTTTCAAAAAAAAAAAGAAGCAACTGGAAATCTCTCTGACCAAGCATAAATAAGACAGATAATAATGTCCTCGATTTGACCGATATCCAAACTAAACTTGAGGAATACAGGTGCAAGAAACCTCTGGTTCTATAGTAGGATATGAAAGTCACGATAAAAGAAA
>NW_027341248.1:0-265 GCF_012295235.1 Primulina huaijiensis
AAAGGGCTCAATCAACCTGCAAAGATTTTGCTCCAACAGAGTGTCGTAAAGGGAAGAAAGGTGCCTGTGAACAATTGGGTCTTCATCCAACTGAGTCTTGAAATTCTGAAGCGCCATTTCAAAGAGCTTGAGAGAGCGTTTTGAATGCGCATCAGCAACAGCTCTCATCGCATCGAGTTCTGGTCCTTGGTATTGTAATCCTACTTTAGGGGATGATATAATTCCTGCCACGTCATCAGCCTGATTAACCATAATTTTGCATAGT
>NW_027341249.1:0-265 GCF_012295235.1 Primulina huaijiensis
TGATGCAGCTATTGTTCGGATTATGAAGACAAGAAAAGTTTTAAGTCACACCCTCCTGATAACTGAACTCTTTCAACAGGTAATTGACTGTATCTTCTGTGTAATGTGGCTCTCTTCTGAAAATAGGATGTGTAAATTGAATGTTCTCTTTTTTTCATTGCAGCTCAAGTTTCCCATAAAACCAGCTGACTTGAAGAAAAGGATTGAAAGTCTCATTGACAGAGAATACCTGGAGCGCGACAAAAACAACCCACAAGTGTACAAC
>NW_027341250.1:0-265 GCF_012295235.1 Primulina huaijiensis
CATGGTTGTTATGGGTGCACTAGGGTTCGGTATTTGAGAGTCATGGCTTGCGGCTGTACCAGGGCTCAACGTGGGCCCGTGCATGTCATGGTTTAGGCGTAGGTCGAGTCCTAGGAGGCCTAGGACTCTTGGGATGCAGCCGTGGAAGAGCCCGCACATAGGGGTGCATTCCCCTTGGTTGCGAGTTGCTGCATACAGCAGCGTGAGGGGTTTTGGGCATGCTTGGGCGGGCTTGCAGGGTTCAGTCAGGGTCTGGTGAGGGTCT
>NW_027341251.1:0-265 GCF_012295235.1 Primulina huaijiensis
ATTCCTTCATTTCCCTGCTTGTACTCTCATCAAATTGTGTCAACGCCAATGGAAACCTTTGGTTCGGCAACTCCAACAGAAGTACTTTCAGCAAAGCAGAAAATTTTGCTACAAGAGCAAACTCTTTAGTATCACCAAACAGTCTCTTTCTTAGCATGGTCATGCTTTTTTTCCTCTCATTGATATCATTTTCAATCTTTTCAAGTTGATAGCTGATTAAAAAAAAATTGCATCAAACTTGCCAACTTTAAGCAATCTTTCCATT
>NW_027341252.1:0-265 GCF_012295235.1 Primulina huaijiensis
TGGATTGCACCCAATATCTTTGCAGAGTTGATCATTGTACCAAATCTGAGTGCTGGCAATACAAGCTCTTCTGTACGTATTGTTGCTGGCATATTTCTTCATGTGATTCTCCCACATTTTGATGTCGTTTTCCATTTGTTTCACAATTGGAAATTGAAACTTTTGATCAAGAAAGAATGAGAGCCATTGACATCTCATCTCGAATGTGTAGAGGTTCGAGATCGACTCGGAGTAGCCCACTACTGCTAGTTGAGGGATTCTTGGA
>NW_027341253.1:0-266 GCF_012295235.1 Primulina huaijiensis
TGTGGTACATAATGTAGCTGATTATCATAATTTTGTATCATCTTTCGAATCTCTCTGAGATCTCTAGAGAGTTTAGAGGAATCCAGTACTATTTCTAATAACATATTATTTTGAATCATAAATTTACCTTAGAACTCTGATGTGTTATTCTTTGTTCTTGATGCCTAACCTTGGTTAGCTCTTCTGATAAATATTCGAAAGTATTGGAATAAGTCCTATATATATTTAATCTTGAATATACATTTGGATCCATATATTTTTTTAAA
>NW_027341254.1:0-266 GCF_012295235.1 Primulina huaijiensis
GTCATTCCTCTCCTTGCTGCCATTCTTCTCCCGATCACGTGCTCGATCCTTCGCACGTTCAGATTCCAGATCATGGCCTCTTTCCCTGTCACGTCGTCTGTCTCTATCCCCTTTCGTATCACTTTCCCTCTCTTTCTCGCGCGTGGATGATTTCTGTTGAGGGCTCTCACTTCTACTTTGGCCGCGGTGGTGCTTTTTTAAAGGTTCGTAGGAGTCATCCCGTCTGTCCCTCCTCTCTGAAGAGGTCCTCTCTGCAGTGACAAAGT
>NW_027341255.1:0-266 GCF_012295235.1 Primulina huaijiensis
TGTATGGATTACTGGATTACTTCGAGATATGGGAGTATGCATTGCAGAACCAGCTATTTTGTATTGTGATGTGCATTGCTGCCAACCCACTTTATCACGAGCGGACGAAACACATTGAAATCGATTGCCACTTGATACGCGAAAAGATTCAAGCCAATCTGCTCAAAACTTCCTATGTTCGTACAAATGATCAACTTGCGGACATTTTCACCAAGATCTTAGGAAAGGATCAACATGCATACTTAATGTCCAAGATTGGTGTTTTA
>NW_027341256.1:0-266 GCF_012295235.1 Primulina huaijiensis
ACCAACGAGTTCTATTTTCATTGGTTTCCCATCCAGCTGAACATTGTTGTATTTCTTGATGGCATTCAATGCATCTTGACGTCGAGAGAAGACTAATTCAGCAGTACCCTAGGGCAAAAACATTTTTCTAAATCAAAGGAAGACAAATTTTACCAAAATAATGACAGGGCATGACATGGATGATACCTTTGATCGCCCGCTCTTATCATAGTGTATATTAAAACGTTTAAGGTCGCCAACTTCAGCAAAGAGTTCCTGCAGTCAGC
>NW_027341257.1:0-266 GCF_012295235.1 Primulina huaijiensis
TTGCATTTTTGTTTTCGATGTTCAATGTTAATGTAGTCATGAATTGATTTTTTTGGTTTGTTATCATCTATCTGATTTTATTTTATTTTTGTACAATTGGTGTGAAAATGGCGCTCAATTTTCTTTATCGTGTTCTTCTCAAGTTTCTAAGAGTTTTTTTAAATGGTTTTTAACGTGTTAATTTAATTGAGGTTGACATATTTATTTAAGCTTCGGAATCAATGGCATTTCAATAATATATTCATGATATCAAATATTTTGGTGTA
>NW_027341258.1:0-267 GCF_012295235.1 Primulina huaijiensis
ACTTTCTGAAAGGACTATGTCTAGGGGAGATGCGCTGAGAAAATTAATAATGATGAAGGAACTAGTAGGGCAGGGGATAAGATAAAGACAGATGAACCTGATTTGGGGTCTGATTGGTTTAGTGGGGAGGAAGGACATGAAATCCTTTAAGATAATTCAAGCTCCATTGCTAGGGCTGATGGTGGTAGGAGCAGTAGTTGAGATGCTAGGGCTGATTGTAGTGAAATTTGACATTTTTGGAAGTATTAGACCGACCATTGTTATGTA
>NW_027341259.1:0-267 GCF_012295235.1 Primulina huaijiensis
TTCCCTAACCGAACAGTTTTAGAAACAAAAAAGACGATCTCCACCTTTCAGAATGTATCTGTATATGTTCTAAACCAACTGTGAAAAATTTCAAGACGATCCAGCGGCTGAAACGTGAGTAATCGTAATTATCGTCTCGCTGCTCTTGAAAATTCCGAAAATCCGAAAAATCCCTTTTTTTTGCCTCTTCGCTCTTTTTTTTCTTTTCAAATCCGGGAAACATAATTCGATCCCCAATAACTATAGACTGGATTAACAGTCTCTCAA
>NW_027341260.1:0-268 GCF_012295235.1 Primulina huaijiensis
GAATACTATGGATTTTGATTCTGACCAGTGGTCATCTTCACAGGCTTCGTATCTTACGGACTCGGGAGAGCCGGACGATTCATCCATTGATACTCTGTCGACTAAAAAACCAAACCCACCAAGCAAAACGAGGATTTTTTCCAAATTAATTAGGCTATTGCGAGGAAAGGACAGTCGTCGTCATCAGGCTCCACTGAAAAGAAATGTATCTGTGGATGACACCTTAGGTAGATATTCTAGCGATACTCAACCAGAAATTCAAGCCGAT
>NW_027341261.1:0-268 GCF_012295235.1 Primulina huaijiensis
TCTTTTTGTGGTATCCAAAAACCAAGGTAAAGACACCAACTCTACGGACTTGTCAAGTCGGGCTGGCGGGTAGGGTAATCGGTCATTTTGGCGGACCACTAAATTTCCAACTCAGACCAACCTCATCCCGCCTAATTTTTTTTTATAAAAAAAAATATACAAAATGAAAAGAACACTTTTTTTTACAAAAATTAAAAGAACATTTGAACTAATTTTAGGTTTTTACAGGGAAGTGGATTTATCTACGAAAGTATGTTGCGGCCTTATG
>NW_027341262.1:0-268 GCF_012295235.1 Primulina huaijiensis
GGTGAATCACAAAGCACGTCAGGATCTCTTCAGTCTTTATGCTGGGGTTCCTCAGCATTCGGTGGAATTGTGAGTTCCTACTTTAGTGGCTCTTTGGTGGGTACGTATGGTGTTAGGTATGCCATGCATTCTACACTTGTTATTTTCATCATTTTTCTCGTGTTGGTTCATCTGCTTCAATTCACTTCTCAACACTCGCAGGTTTGTCTTTGGACTAACCGCCATGCTTCCACTGATAACATCTGCAGTTGCTGTTCTTGTTAAAGAG
>NW_027341263.1:0-268 GCF_012295235.1 Primulina huaijiensis
GATGAAATTTTCTCTACTCTCTTCAACCAGAAACCTTGAAAACTGGATTGAAGTTGCATCTTCAAAGTTGCTCGCGTTTTACCACTTTGTTTCTCCTTCCTGTATCTTGCTGCTTCTTACTCGTCTCATTAGGCTGAAAATGGAAAGCTTGTTCCGTAATTGAAAAGTAACCCTAGCATATATTGGGTTGCATGAACTTACGGGACAAGCAAATTCCAGCCAAATATTCCCATTCCCCAAAGTAAGATGGTTTTTATATCTTCGATCA
>NW_027341264.1:0-268 GCF_012295235.1 Primulina huaijiensis
TTCATGGGGTCCTGCCTCCTCACGCCCAACTCCCATCAAGTCGAGGTAATATAGGTAATGAGATATCAATACATTCATTGGATCAATCTCACCTTGCCCACAAATAAGATCACCATACAAAATATTCATTGTTGTGCCAAACCCTGGAACTCGTTTCTCCATGGTGTCATTTTTTGTGGGTTTCCAGTTTCCTACAAAAGCGTCGTGGGCTGAAGGTTGCCCTTTTTTCTTCGGGGTCATCCACATCGACATTGCAGACATGAAGGCT
>NW_027341265.1:0-268 GCF_012295235.1 Primulina huaijiensis
AAAATTCATCAATCTAAATGCAACACAAGAGCTCAAATCCAAAAAGAAGAAACAAAAAACATTGGAACAAAACATCTTAAAGACCATATCAAAAACATCTCAATGAATCTTTTATCATAGTTTAATCATCATAAAAAAAAAAATAGATTACGATTCAATCTAACTCGAGGATATTACGTACCCTCATGGCAGATCCAATGATAACTATTGTACTAAAAAAAAATTATATTTGTAATGCATGCAAAACCTTTAACATATCATTGACGCA
>NW_027341266.1:0-268 GCF_012295235.1 Primulina huaijiensis
TTGGAGACGAACTATTGATTTTGCAATCTGATACAGATAAAATCTATTACAATGATACAGTTTACATTTCCTGTTTCTTGTCTTAGGTGTAAAAAAAAAAGATTAATTACATTTGTCCCAATCCTTTAGATTTCAAGAAAGTTGCTATTTACCTAACACGTTTTTAGTTTTTTTCTTACACACGTTTTTAAGCCCTTGTGTGCAGTTAGCGAGGAAGTCGCTTTCTATCGAAGTTTAATATCATCCATTTCGATCCCTTTTTTAACCT
>NW_027341267.1:0-268 GCF_012295235.1 Primulina huaijiensis
ACGATCAAATAAGGAAAAACAAAATTAAATTTTATAGGAATAACCTGCTTTTTGTTACGAGAAAAACTAAATTCTTTTTAAAAAAGATGATAAGGAAAAGGAAGGGGAAGGAAGTGAAGCAAAGGAGGAATGGGAATCTATGCACATCAGATTTCCTTTGTCATGAATATAAAGAATAAAATCCAATAACCTTGCTGCTAGAAATCCTTCTACTATGCACATCAGCCCCAAGGCTTGGCAATTTATAAAAAGGGCACATTGATCCGTC
>NW_027341268.1:0-268 GCF_012295235.1 Primulina huaijiensis
GAGTCTTGACGAGCTGTGTAAGATTCTTTTGAGGAAGGTAAATGCAGTGTCATTTGTCCTTAGTTCAGAATTGTCAAGTGCTCTTTGAGTGAATTATCACCCCCGCAACACCATTCCTCTTAGATGCTTATGTGGTCGATCATGGATTAACCTGCATCTTTATGGAATAACACAACTTCTTCCTTTCTGTTGGTGTTCCAGGTTATTTGAAAGAGCTTTAGAGTATGTTGGAAGTGATTATTTATGCTTTCCTCTTTGGGACAAATTC
>NW_027341269.1:0-269 GCF_012295235.1 Primulina huaijiensis
TTTTAATTTTCATCATTAATGTTGAGTTAGGTGAATAAAAAGTAAGCTTCCAAAGGTGTTTGCAGGTTATCACAGTGCTTTCATCAATACCTGGAGATAATGCCATTTGCTCTTACATTATGTAAAAAGTACAAAAAACTTAAACATGCTACCTCAACTGAAAAGTGGAATTGATAGGACAGATCACTCTCCAGTGGACTTTTAAGATGCCTTTTTCCAAAAGAGTTGGATAAATTTCCAACTGTAGCCTTTGTTGTGTTAGTGCAGTA
>NW_027341270.1:0-269 GCF_012295235.1 Primulina huaijiensis
AGCAATTGGGCTTTGAGCTTTTAAATCCCTAAATAAATTTCTAATCGTCTTTCATTCTACTCAACAGAGAGATCGGCTCTCAATTATCATCGTCTGTTCACAAACTCTACATCGCCCGCCTCCTTTTCCGCCGCCGCTTACATAACAGCTCTCTGAAGTAAAATTGTAAGGCGTCTCCCTTTTTCAATAGAGCTTTTGCATTACATGTGTATACATATGCATAGATGATGCAATACACTCAAATCATCATTTATATGTGATCTCAAATT
>NW_027341271.1:0-269 GCF_012295235.1 Primulina huaijiensis
CCCTGGCTTGCTACATCTTGAATCTTGAGTGCTTCAAATGGTGCCATTGCTTTCTGCAAAATATACAGTGGAAGTCCTTGCATGGCCTGCATGATATCTATGTCTGAATGGAAGTCATTTGCTGTGCTTGCTGCCGTGAGCTTCATCGACAGGGACTGAATCGCGAGATTCGAAAAAATGTATCAAGATTTGAATCTTTTGACTAAGATGGGAAAAAAATATTTGTTCAAAAATTGTTCATGGATCAATTCAATTACTCACCTCTACCT
>NW_027341272.1:0-269 GCF_012295235.1 Primulina huaijiensis
GACTATCCTATTTTTCTTCACTTTGCCTGAATATATATGGTCTAGCTCATATTGAATTTTGGGTTTTGTGCGTACGTGTATATATATTTGTGTGTGTGTGATTGTTCTAATGTTCATAAAAAATGGTAGTGAATATATTACTACAATTTGATTTTTGCTTAATTCGAATAAATTTCGTTAGATTTGTGTGAATATATGTAGTTGGACTCGAAATATATATAAACTATAGTGAATTTATTACTTAATTATGTGTACATGATTATATTTTC
>NW_027341273.1:0-269 GCF_012295235.1 Primulina huaijiensis
GGGAAGCCTTCAGTTATAGGCGCTGTTCAGGGGATGATTACTGGTTTAGCTTGCATTACTCCCGGTGCAGGTATATTTTACTTAATTCAGCATATAATTTATTTAAAAAATCAAGTTTGTTACTATCATATATATATATATATATATATTGAGTTGAATCGTGAAATATATATATGGAAAGCATAGGCGTGGTGCAATCATGGGCGGCTATAGTTTATGGTGTGCTTTCTGGAAGCATCCCATGGTTCTCAATGATAATTCTTCACAAG
>NW_027341274.1:0-269 GCF_012295235.1 Primulina huaijiensis
AATGATAACAGCCAAATCACCTCACAAGTAGCATTGGCCATCGACATGTATTCTGCTTCAGCGGATGACCTGGAAACGGTTTGTTGTTTCTTGGATTTCCATGATAGTAAGGACTTACCAAGAAGAACACAATATCCAGAAACTGATCGCCTAGTGTCTTGACAAGCTGCCCAATCCGAGTCGGAGAAAAACTAAGTTTGAGTTGGTTTGATTTTACATAAAAGAGACCTTGACCAACCGTTCCTTTCACATACTTAAGCACTGAATAC
>NW_027341275.1:0-269 GCF_012295235.1 Primulina huaijiensis
CATCAAGAAAAGTTGCATGGCTGCTGCTGGATCCGCATTAATGCTAGAAATCTGATTCTTGGAATCTCCTAATCCACCGCCTACAGCCATCCCTTGACGGTGTAAGAACCAATCAGCAGCTGAAGCTGCTGAGGTAGGCGGCGGCGGCCTCGGATTCCGATAACTCTGTGAAATTTGACTCTCCAACAACTCAGTAGCCGTTGGTACACCTCCCGACGGGAAACTGAACATTTCAGATAACATCCCGACAGTTTCGTAAACTGGGAGCA
>NW_027341276.1:0-269 GCF_012295235.1 Primulina huaijiensis
TTTTGTATTTGATGGTTAAGTTGATAACATTAACCTTTTTCACACAGTTTTACTTTCCTCCTGGCCCTTTATGCTACACACGAGTTATTATTTTTTGCTATGCATTTCTTACTTTATTTATTTGTGTTCTGTTACCTTCATTATGCAGGTCCTTGATCAAATACATCGACAGCCCATGTCTCTGTCCTTGCCCATGGTCTCACTTCCAGCTCCAGAATCAGTCATTGACTCTTTCCCTGTGAAGACTCAAGGAAAGTCGGAAAGATCTC
>NW_027341277.1:0-269 GCF_012295235.1 Primulina huaijiensis
TATCTGGAAGATGCAGAAAAACAGAGAGGTTATGAGATAGATGATTCAAATTTGTGGAGAAACCCAAGTGGACAGGAGGGTACAAAACTTGATTCAGGGAAAATGTTGGGATGGATGAGTTATGACGAAAATGGTGAGCAGTCAAAAGAAGGGTCAGTATCATTGCCTCCTTCAGATCCTTCTTTGCAGAAGGAACTTATCTTTAGTGAAGAAAAACATGAACCCGTTTTGCCAGCTTCTAAGTGGGCCAGAGAGGACAATGAAAGTGA
>NW_027341278.1:0-269 GCF_012295235.1 Primulina huaijiensis
AAGAGAGGGACTGTTCAATAATCTCTCTTTTCTCTTTTATCTTTTTCTTTAAAATTCAATTTTGACCAAAAAAAAATTTTATTTTTAATTTATAAGTTGGGAGTGATCAACGAGCCGTGAGTGAACCGAATATATATAGGACGAATATGAATTAAATTTTGGCTCGATTTGATCAGTTTGGTAAATTAATGGTTTCTTAACTACATCCACCACAGGTTTCAAGTGCTCAGTAGTTAGTTCTTAGAGGCATGCATGTGGAGCTAGATTTA
>NW_027341279.1:0-269 GCF_012295235.1 Primulina huaijiensis
TCAGATATACCCAATTCTGTAATAAGAAATGTAGATTATACCTCATAAATACCTAGACCTATATATACTAAAAATAGGATATGAAGAAAATTAAATATTCCAGAACAACAATTTGAATCGGAACAAGATCCAACTAGTCCAACTTTTTCCTTAATAACATAAAATATAATTAATGAACTAAATGTTATAGAAAAAGAATTCAAAATAGATAAAAACTTTCTTCATAAGGATTTTTATGATATACATAATAAAGAAAAAAGATTATGGTT
>NW_027341280.1:0-269 GCF_012295235.1 Primulina huaijiensis
ATGTCCATAAACTTCTCATCACTCACAGCAAACAAATCCAATCCAGGTGCTACCATGAGGCGCTCTTTGCTGCACAAGTTAAAAGCATAGCCCATCATTTGAGGGATTTAGTTTCATGGATATTAAAATGAGTTTAATGGCTTCTTCTAATCAATTTGGTGATTACTTAGCTGGTACGTATTACCTTT
This sequence comes from Primulina huaijiensis, assembly GCF_012295235.1. NCBI lineage: Eukaryota > Viridiplantae > Streptophyta > Magnoliopsida > Lamiales > Gesneriaceae > Primulina > Primulina huaijiensis. The sequence goes on from NW_027341280.1 coordinate 189, forward strand.
AAGACAAGAACTCCACGCTTAATAAGAACACATCCACTTACCAAGGTATTAAAAAACCAGAATTCAGAGTTGATGCCACTC
>NW_027341281.1:0-269 GCF_012295235.1 Primulina huaijiensis
CTAGGAAAATTAACAGCTATGTGTTTTTATCATATTGTGAGTCTCGTTCTTGAATTATTAATCACGTCAATTGCCATGCATCTGATTGATCTTTGGCACTGTCTGTAATGGACTCAAATGATTGAAAGTCGTAGGCTACCAATATCAATATGTTAGTTATTGATAATAGTTTACTGAAATACCGTATTAAAATTTTCTAATATCAGCCTCCTTTTACAAATAGCGAAGCAGTATTTCCCTGCTCTCTCTTTCACAGAGGAAGATTGAAA
>NW_027341282.1:0-270 GCF_012295235.1 Primulina huaijiensis
TCCAAGAATGATCGTATGAGTACCAGTGATTCAGAGGCAAGATCAGTGGATCCAACCGAAATGTTGAGGGATGCTAGTAACAAGGTGGAGGATGGATCCTCTTTGTCAAAGAAAGAAGTAGGGAAAAAGGGTGCACAAAAGAAGCCTGATAGTTTGAAATTTTCTTCCAAAGAAGATCATGGACAAGTAATCATGTTTTCTCTTGATTATTTATTTATTTATTTTTTTTTTTTTCAGTTACTTTTCCTGACCGATATATTTTTTTGTTTC
>NW_027341283.1:0-270 GCF_012295235.1 Primulina huaijiensis
GATCAAACTTGCACAATCTTTATATCTTTTTTACGATTCTTTCTTCGATTAATCTTTAATTTATCTAAAAGTTCAAACTATCTTGATAATGTTTTAATTTTAATATAATTGTTAGATTTTTTTTAAAGAAAAATCACATTAGCACCAAATTTTTTTTATATTTTATGTATACGCACTAATCCAAATTTGTTCTAGTTCTAAGAGTAGATCTTTCATAATACGCTCTCACAGATCTTTATTCGTGAGACGGATCAATTATGTCCATATTTA
>NW_027341284.1:0-270 GCF_012295235.1 Primulina huaijiensis
CGTGCACCTACTCTAACATCGGGTTGGCCCTATGGGGGTGGTCCGGTGGGCTGGTTCAGGCCTGGGCACGGCTGGGTTGAAAGGGGGGGCACGCTCATATTAGATAGAAGAAAGAAACTTGCGCAAGGCTGGTTCTGGCTGGCTGCAGTGGTCTAGGCATGGTTCAGGGGTCCGAGATGGTCCAGGAGCGAGGGCTGGTGTTCTGGTTCATGGTGGCTGGAGTTTTTATGGATAAAACGTGACCTAGGAATATTATGGTTCGAAATTGTC
>NW_027341285.1:0-270 GCF_012295235.1 Primulina huaijiensis
ATATTGGCAATATTGACTCCCCAAATTCTAAAACCAGCAGTGCTTCTCTATAATCAGGCATTGGAACTTCAATGCTTTTTTGCCTTCACTAAAGATTGATAGGTCCTACTTTTGCAAAAAAGAGACATTTTTCTGTATAATGCTATCCGAGCAAGGGGCAAAAGAACGAAGTGTACTGTAGTAATGTGACTAGGGTCTCACACTTATATCATAGCACTTCCATGCAAGGCAGTAAAATGATCCAACTAGTTGAGGTTTTTTACATCACAA
>NW_027341286.1:0-271 GCF_012295235.1 Primulina huaijiensis
TACAAATTAATATACTCTTTCTTTAAATTCAAATATTCATTCATCATCTCCTACAAATTACATATTTAATATATTTGCATAATTGTGATCCAGGTGTGACTATGTGGCATCAATTGATTTTTACGAAAATACCTCTATCAATATATTCAAATATTTGCACATTACCTTTTACAAATTAATATTCATTCTCTTTAAATTCAACAAATATTCACACATTATCTTCTAAAAATTATATTTGATTTAATATACTTACGTCATTGTGATCCAAATA
>NW_027341287.1:0-271 GCF_012295235.1 Primulina huaijiensis
GCGGTGTAATTCAGCACTGGAGAGATCCTTGAGCAGAAGTGTCATTATCCCATCACAATACGGTAAGATCTTTTCATCCAATGCACGGGAAATGTCGCCAACAACCCCAACTGAAATGGCGCAAACCTGATATTCCTCAAAATTTTGCAAACCCATCTCTAAATATTTATAGAACTCTTGCATGTACTTCCCGAACTCTCGCCCGGTGGCATAGGCCAGTGCACCAATAGCAAGCATAGCTTCTTCATGAACTGTAGAACTACGGCAAGCA
>NW_027341288.1:0-271 GCF_012295235.1 Primulina huaijiensis
TACGCGAGCTTGTGTGTATGTATTTCTTCCTTACGGAAAATAGTTCAGTAAGTTGTTTTGTTTTGTCTTTCAGAGTTTCGATGTGAATAGTAAAATTTTAATTTTAGTCCATTGACACCAAATACATCAACAATATCAAACACAATTTTAGCGATTTATGAGTGTTACATCAGTACATCGACGAAAAACGATTATGGGTGTTACGTCAGTACATCGACGAAAAACGATGATCATTCTTGCAATTTTTCCTGTCTTCTTTAAAATATTTAAA
>NW_027341289.1:0-271 GCF_012295235.1 Primulina huaijiensis
AATTAGACTTACCAAGCCTCCTGTGACGACTTTAAGCAATAAGCAAGCTACAATGGATCCCAAAATCTGAGCAACCCAATAGAAGATACCCGTGAGGATTGTGATCTGGCCGCCAACAGCCAAACCGAACGTGACAGCCGGATTGACATGACCACCGGAGATGTTGGCTCCTACCGCCACCGCCACGAAAAGAGCGAATCCATGGCAAACGGCCACGGCGACCAGCCCGTCTGGATCGAGGGCGGCGTCCGTTGTCAACTTGTCTGTCAAG
>NW_027341290.1:0-271 GCF_012295235.1 Primulina huaijiensis
AGTTCTCTGGATTCCTTCACATTCTCCTCCTGCAACATAAAGACATTTGTTGATGACACAAGAACCAAAGAAGTGCCTTTTACGAAGCATGTCAGGTGCCCGGTGCCATTTATTTGTTCGAGCACTATAAAAAATGACCCGTCTCATCGAGCCCTTTAGTGGATCTTTTCCTCCGAAAAGATATAGGTGGCAGCCACTAAGTACAGCACAGCCAAATCCAACTGCCGCATTGTACTCCACGGGAACAGGCGGAAGCGGCTGCCACAATTGG
>NW_027341291.1:0-272 GCF_012295235.1 Primulina huaijiensis
CGTGATCACGCCCTACCCAAACACCTCTTCTGATATCCCACAATAGAAAAGGGTTTGCAACTCAATAAAATTGAAATCGTGTTTCCCCTTTTACTCCCCCTATTTTCTTTTCTCCTTCCCAAATTTCTTGCAGGTTTTTTTTTCCTCCCACCGCATCCATCTCTCAGTCCACCACAGAAGAGCAAGGCGCACAGCTTTCCCCTTCGCACAGCCACCAATCGCACAGGCGCCCCCGCTCGTCGCACAGCAGCATCGCTCAGTGCAATCAATTC
>NW_027341292.1:0-272 GCF_012295235.1 Primulina huaijiensis
AAAATTCAAACACATTTACACTTCCGATAGAGGGTTTTATTTCTATTTTTTTTTAAAACATGAGGTTTTAAATGCCATTAATTATATGTATGGCATAAATACATTTATCTATATTATATTATTACGGGGATATATACTACTATATTACTAAGGTAGATGACCTAAAATAATTAACTTTTATTTCATAGTCTAATTTTTCATTTTTTATTTAATAAAATTTATCATAGAAATATAATTTATTAATTTTTTTGTTCAATAACTAATGTAACTTA
>NW_027341293.1:0-272 GCF_012295235.1 Primulina huaijiensis
ATGCGATTTCCGAACGCACGAGACATGGCCAATACACCTCCAACCTTCCAAGTTCCTGAAACAATATTGATGATATATTCTTGATAATACATGCCACCTCTTGGTGTTTGGGGGATGATACAACCTATTGGAGGCAGATTCTTGCTATATATGCAAAGAAATTGAACAAGCTTTCGCGGATGATTTATCAGAAAGATAATACCTGTCCACATCACGATCGATGCATGCCTCCAGCATTTTCAATTCTTTTCCTCTCATCACTTCTATTTGGT
>NW_027341294.1:0-272 GCF_012295235.1 Primulina huaijiensis
AGATTTGAGTACGTTTTGGGGGCGGGTTTTGATCCGATTTGCTTTGCCATCTGATCTATCTTCTGGAAGATAACATCTTCACTCCTTGTGGTACCTCTGTATAGAAGAAAATATAGTTTTTTACTATTTTAAATTTGTTGTTTCTTAATTTTTCAGTGATAACTATTAACAATGGTCTTCCTTGTCAAATTATTGTGGTTTTAGGGTTGAACGAGGCAATCTAATGCCGTGTTGTATTATCTTTGCAATCTTAATTTCTGTAGTTCAATCTA
>NW_027341295.1:0-273 GCF_012295235.1 Primulina huaijiensis
GTTTTCAAATAAATTATTAATCAAATTTTCTATGTTTTGATTTTCCAGACATACTGAAAAAAATGAAATTTTACACTAACAAATCCAATCATTATTTCTCTCATAAAAAATCACATTATATATTTAAGTTAAATAAAATTTTATGAAATAAGAAAATTGAGTTCGATTTTGAGAGCTGAGCCATTCCATTCAATTGATTCCTGCTTCTCAGGCAGATGTTTCCTCTGTTTTCTTGTAGGAGCTTGTTGAGCAGCAGAGTTCCCCCTTCTCTGA
>NW_027341296.1:0-273 GCF_012295235.1 Primulina huaijiensis
AGGCCATTGTGGACAAATTATGTCTTCACCTAGCAAGGAAAACAACCATGAAATGAAATGACAATATAGGAGGATGGTGCAGTTGCAAACTGGCAATGGCTGGCTGGAATCATGACATATTTTTTTTAAAAAAAAGAAGTAGCTTTTTTTTATAGGAGAGTGGGATCTCTTAATGAAAGAAATTAAGTTTAATAAGAACTCTCACGTAATTTAGGGAAATAATTCTTTCAAAATTTCTTCGATCCTCAAGATTTTATATTCTACTATATATGG
>NW_027341297.1:0-274 GCF_012295235.1 Primulina huaijiensis
ATCTCTAAGCTCAAGAGTTTGTTATCAACTTAGAAAAGTTCAGGTCTTAAAATAATCTTGTTGGGATCAGTAAAAGAACTATAAGAGAGGTTTTAGATTTGTTAGCAAAATCAAAAGGAACTTTTGTAGGGGTTTAAGCGGGAGAGTCTCAACCTGAACTCAACCAGTTCTATCTATGATTAATTTAATAAATGGATTTGACTAAGGTTTATGAAAGTGATTTGTATCGTCTCCACCCATGCCAGCACCCTCTCAGTAGCTGACCCCCTCTCTA
>NW_027341298.1:0-274 GCF_012295235.1 Primulina huaijiensis
ACATATAGTTAGTATATGTTGTTTTTGTATTATATATAATAAAATGTTATATATTGTTGCGTCAAGCGTACACGAGTGAAAATAATACTGAGATGAATGACATCATGAGAAATTCTTGTGCGTTAAGCTGTTGACATTGTGACACTTGATCTGGTTGGTTAGATGAGCCGTAAAAGAGTAACGTCAGATTTTAACGAGTAATATTGTCTCTTCTAGGACAGGACCGGCAGTAGAGAAACGGTAAAACTAATCTCCAAGTGATATGAGACATCAC
>NW_027341299.1:0-274 GCF_012295235.1 Primulina huaijiensis
TAATTTATATGTTTTTTCGTCGTCAGATTTGATTTTGATTAATATATTTTATGCTTGCGTGTATTTTTTTCAATGGTCTTCTTATTTTGTTTATTTGAGTCGATTTTGATTAATCTCTTTGATGCATGCATGTGTTTTTTCCTATGGTCTTTCTACTTTGTTTATTTGAGTCGTTTACCATTCGGTTTAACTCCATTTTATTTTTCTTTTTTTAAAATCTCACTCGATGTCTCCACATATTATATATATTTGTATTAAAACATAATTAAGTGTA
>NW_027341300.1:0-274 GCF_012295235.1 Primulina huaijiensis
TTAGTCTGGATTTCTATGTGATTTTCGATTTCAATTGGATATGTCACTAACATTCGATGTCAATTATCATGTTAGCACTCGGTAAAAAATCGGATTACTTATGTGAAAAAAATTGCGACAGCTAATCAAATTATCAAAATTATAGAACTGAAAATTTGGCGTTTTATCAAAAACTATAGCTGATTGTAAAAGTAAAATTCAAATATTTTAAAATAAACAACAGATCAAGCATCATATTTTGATTATTATATCCAACATTGATAATGATCGCACC
>NW_027341301.1:0-274 GCF_012295235.1 Primulina huaijiensis
CATGACAAGATTGTAACAATTATATGAACCTAACACAGTGATATTATAATTGTTATATGGCCCTACTTTTTAGAAGAGTAGCATATAAGGGACACACATATCATTATTTGTGAAGAAATCAGAGCAATTTAGGTGCTTATATATTTATGTTTTCGTTTTTTTAAATATTATGAAAGAAAGATATGTTATGCTCTATCAATCTTTTGTGTTTTTTCCGAAATATATACGATTTTTTGCACTATATTTTACCTTCTATCACCACATGCCATTTTAG
>NW_027341302.1:0-274 GCF_012295235.1 Primulina huaijiensis
AGGACAAAGAAGAATGGTTTGCTGAACTGGTTGAAGTTACGGGTGTGTGGTGCATCATTTATTTTGCATTTTAAAATGTTTCATATATTTTCGTTATCCGTATTCAGTTCCCTGGTTAAAGTTTCACACTTCATAAACTAACCTTGCTAAGTTTTTGCAATCGTAGAAACGAGATAGCAGCGTAGGGACATTGGCAAGCTCTAGTGAGAAGTCCAGTGGAGTTAAATCCACGAGCAGTCCTTCAACTCCTCAAGCTGATAGCACAAATATTCAC
>NW_027341303.1:0-275 GCF_012295235.1 Primulina huaijiensis
AAGTCTGAGAAAGAAAATGAAATAAATGCTTCCTATGTTTGCCAAGACGAGAAAGAGATGAACCACAAAACGGGTGCAATTGCAATCTGTCCAGATGACCTCTTCCAAGTGTCGAACTTGGAAACTTTTTATGCCCCATTCAAGATCGGGCCATCAAATAAGATGATCATTGTGCTTTTTTCGTTGCCTGAATCATATTATTTTTAGTCATGGGGTACTTGTTGAGACTAATCTTATGAAGGGAACGGACATCCGGAGAAATGTTATTTGCTTCA
>NW_027341304.1:0-275 GCF_012295235.1 Primulina huaijiensis
AGATTTATGCGTAGAACGTGCACCGGAGGGGCGGGGGAAGAAATCCTTTGAGCCTATTAAGCAATAAAATAATCCTATCAAGCCCAAAAGCCCTCCTGAAAAATATTTCGTTTAAGTAAGTTTATAAAAATATTGCCCGAGTTCTCAAAAAGTCATCGATTCGATAAAATTTACGTATCGATTAAAAATATGATCCGACGAGAAAAAATACCCACCAAGGCCTAATTTTCGAAAAACACCCTTAAAACACTTCAAATTAATTAATTAAAATTGAT
>NW_027341305.1:0-275 GCF_012295235.1 Primulina huaijiensis
ATTTTTACTTCACACACGCATCATCTATGTGGATGGATAGGTGTGTCACTTCTTAACTTTTTAGCCCTCACTACAGACTACGGTGGCATAAATTTTATGTAGGTGTTGAAGAAATTTGATGGGATAAGAATGATTAACAAATGAGCTTTCTAAAAACCAAACAAATTCCCAACAAGTGGAGTTAACGTTTGCAGGATATATATTGTTATTCAAGATCAAAAGGATACAACTAGTTTTATATTTGAAAATCCAGATACATACACAATTAATGGTTT
>NW_027341306.1:0-275 GCF_012295235.1 Primulina huaijiensis
TACAAAAAATTTCAGGTAAATTTTACGTGGCACTCATTTTGGGGGGATAAGCAGCGAACGACTATGATAAACTATGTCTGCTTCAGCGCGACATAGACTTCATCTCTCCTCAAATTAAATGTGAAATTGCTCCGTTGATATTCTTAAAAAAACTTGAAATTTTTTATTTTTTTTTTTTGTATTGGTATACCATATTATTACTTTTATTAACAATAGTCTAATTGCACTAATTTTTTTTTTAATGTAAAGTCTATAAGAAATAAAATATTTAAAAA
>NW_027341307.1:0-275 GCF_012295235.1 Primulina huaijiensis
AATATTATCAGTGATTGAATATAATTACTAAACATTATTTAACTACAAGTGTATTAATTAGAGTTGTCAAAATGAGTTAAGCATACCATGCTAAATGATGGACTGTAACGAGTTGCGGACTAGTCGGCCCAACTTGTTAAATATAACTAAAAATTGATGGATAGGTCGGCCAAATAGACGAGTCGGATTAATAATTTTCTGACTCAATCAAACGATAGTTTTGCCAGACTTGCCCATTCCGTTGCCCGCTTTGAAAAGTCTAATATCAATTGATG
>NW_027341308.1:0-275 GCF_012295235.1 Primulina huaijiensis
TTGAAGCTGCTGTCCAGATCATAATCATTGAGGTCCGTGTTGTCCGAAGTGTCCTCAACATCGGGCACAACATCCTGTTCTACAAACTCATTTTCTTCAGAAATGTCATCTTCTTCAACATATTGGGCCAACGTGATTTCCTCCTCACTGGATGGTGAGGGCTTTGGTGGAGGAACAGGGGGTACATCCTCATCAGATTCAGTGGCCTCGCTGGAAGAGGTGCTGCTGAACTTAGGTGGAGAGGCAGCCTTCTTGCGAGCCACAAACTCGTAGTC
>NW_027341309.1:0-275 GCF_012295235.1 Primulina huaijiensis
TGATTCAGAAACCGTTGTTACTTGATTTGCAAAGAAACGAAATAACTCTAGTGTCTCCAGGTACAATAAATCAGTTATCTGCATTATTTCTTCGCTCTACTTTGATTGATAGAATTTAAAAGAACAACAACTGGATATTTAGTTATTCGAGTTGAAGAATAAAAGTGATTTGACAGGAGTTTCTAAGTTTGGTTTGAATCGTGATGGTTTGTTAACGTTTCAAAGTAGAGTTTATGTTCCTTTAGGGGATGACATTCGGAAAGATATTCTTATTG
>NW_027341310.1:0-275 GCF_012295235.1 Primulina huaijiensis
AGTACATATTGATTGGTACGAGGCAAACACAAAAAATTTTGTGATGCAGTGTCGATCAATTCTGTGAGACAGTTATTTTATTTAGATCAACATCGAAAAAATAATATAAAAAATATTATTTTTTATTATAAATATGAGCAAAATTAATATGTATCTTACAAAGCGTAGTTCTGCTACAAAATAGTCAAAGAAAGAAGAAAAAGAGTCAAGAGTGTACTGCTGGTAAAGATAAACTAAGATTTTATATATAGTAGGTTTAATAAGTTTTCACTACG
>NW_027341311.1:0-275 GCF_012295235.1 Primulina huaijiensis
TCTAAATTATAAATCTAATTTATTATTTTAAAATAAGAAGACATATCTTCAAAATAAAAAAAATTAAAAATAAACAGATGCGATTAAGTGTGCTTAAACACGCTTAATTAAATGCCTTAATTACGCTTAATTCGATCAAACTTTTTTCGCTTTTTTCCAAAGCAAGACATTTTTTTCGAGCTTCAAACTTAAATATGCTTAAACTTGAGCACGCTTGAGCGGATTTTTAGAAAACCGATTGATATATGTTTATTCCACTATATCACTAAGGTGTC
>NW_027341312.1:0-275 GCF_012295235.1 Primulina huaijiensis
ACTTACATTGACCTCTCCGAGAATATTCTTGTTGGTCCCATTCCTTATACTCTTTCCGACCTCCGGTTTCTCAGGTAGGTAGAGTAATTTTTGTTTCACTGATTATTTGTTTGAAAAATTTCAAGAAACTTCAATCAAGATGACTTTTCAGTCTGTAAATATTCATATCAAACAATGGTTGTCTAGACAAGGGTCAAGTTTTCTGCAGTTGGTTTTTTTCGTGGGCGGCATGCTGCCTTGGGAATAATCAAAATTAAGAAAGAGATTTCGTAATT
>NW_027341313.1:0-276 GCF_012295235.1 Primulina huaijiensis
ACACAAGGAAGAATTTCGAAAAAAAATTGTTTTGCTTCGAACAATACAATGTCACGGGAATCATTTATTCATCAACTAAATATCTTTAAATTTACCTAGCATAACTTTTCACCACCCAATAAAGATATAAATCTTACCACCGCATCGCTAGGTTGACATTTCTTATGCTTTGAACTTTTCATTTGTCAAAAACTTCACTAGGATCATATCATACACAATCCCAATTCAAACAAGTTATCCAAGACTACCATACCACCAGCGTTAGATTAGTGAGAT
>NW_027341314.1:0-276 GCF_012295235.1 Primulina huaijiensis
CAACCGTGAGAAAGCAATGTTGAACTTCATTGTAAGTCTGAAATTAGCAGGAGGTACACAAAACAATAAATCAATCACGAAAATAGAATAAATTAATTGAGAATAATTACCTTTCTGGACTTAAAAATAAACAAGAATCAGATAAGAAAAAACAAATCGCAATGACGATATAAAAAATAACTACGAAAAAGTATCACCAAGTTGATGATGACAAAAAGCATATTTTCAAAGTGCATAATGAAAATCCCAGGTCACATTCTACAAGGCAGTCAAGAA
>NW_027341315.1:0-276 GCF_012295235.1 Primulina huaijiensis
TGTACGCTTCGGAAGAACGGGTTCTTACGGGGATTTGCGAAAGAATCCTATCTTTCGAAAAGCTTACACCAACAGTGGGATCTCGCATTGGGTAGCAAGATTCAAAATCTTTTGATTTATAGAAGATGGACACAACCGTAAAGAAAGGGAGGTTTTTTACAAAGTAATTCAAAGTGTTGTCGTCTCAGAATTTTGGATTTAATATGTTCCACCTTTCCATCATCGGACCTAAAAACATTAACCAGTCATCGTAGATAGAACAAAAATTGAAATAAA
>NW_027341316.1:0-276 GCF_012295235.1 Primulina huaijiensis
AAAGATTAAGGACTAAAAGTTTTATGTTAAATTAATGTTCAAGGACAAAAAACGTTTTTGTTGTAATGTATAGCTATTAAAGAAATGTTGACGCCCCTTTATGCAATTCAGAGAGACGGATTTGCGGTCATCGCCATTTTTTATATGGACTCCTAATAGTTAAGAAGTTATCCATATATAATCGAAGTTTATAGGTTCCACGACTAAGGGAGGAACACCGGACGCATGCTATAGACCTCTTCGATGGCGGTCTCATTCCGGAAAGAACCACGTGAC
>NW_027341317.1:0-276 GCF_012295235.1 Primulina huaijiensis
ACTATTTTATCACCTTGTGATGTCTTGTTGCCACAATTCAAATATTTTTTTCATCAAATTTTTTCCCGAGGAAAATAATTGAAGTTGTGTACAAATTAGCTGTATGAACCTTTTTTAATATAAGTGCTACGGAATCGTACATTTGTGACAAATGATATAAATGAGATGATATTGTTGTTGTATATGTTAAAGTGTACCACATGTTCGTGTTCATTGTACGTACCACAATCTAGCTTATAAAGTACCTCGTTCTTGTGTCAAAGTATACCACATTAT
>NW_027341318.1:0-276 GCF_012295235.1 Primulina huaijiensis
TCTAAAGATGGCTGCAAATTTTGACCATTTTAGTGATGGGATTTCTGTAAAGTGAACACATTTCACTTCACAATTTCTGCTCTATAATGTTTCCCATGTATCAACAGGATAACATATTTAAAAAATTTAGTGTCTTCCTCTAACTCTCCCAGCCTAAGGGCTAAACAAATCCATTACGTAGCCTCATAATTAACAAATTGTCAACTCTATCTTCATACACGGTGTTGATGAAAAGGTTATACCTGCAACACAAAGAGACCGGTGTGAAAGATGCAG
>NW_027341319.1:0-276 GCF_012295235.1 Primulina huaijiensis
TTCTCAATTATTGATAGGTCTTGGCACCCATTCTCATCCTCAGCGTACGTTACACATCGTTGCTTACTCCCACAAAATCCTTACAAAATAATCAAATAATAATATGTTTAGCGTCGGGTTGTGGTCTGCATACCTGTGGACTATGGTGAGTGCCGAGTGGTGACTGGTAGTCGTAGACGGTTGTGGTGAGTGGTGAGTGGTGATTGGTGAGAAGAAAATAAAACGTCGACGTGAGAAAGAAAACAAAACGGCAAATTGAAAATTGAGGGTTAAATC
>NW_027341320.1:0-276 GCF_012295235.1 Primulina huaijiensis
GTTATGCAGTACTATATGCTCTATACCTAATTTTTCAGTATGATTCAGTAACTATCCATGGGAAAAATAATCAGGAAACTTCTACTTTAATTGGTTCACAGTTCACACCATCGCCACTTCTTAGCAATTGAGGAAATGTGTTTATGTACAATAGTTTCACTGACTTCAATTATTTATATTATAGTGACTTAGCAATTACATTTAAGGAAATGTTTTTTTGTATCACAGTTTAATATTCCACCAACTTCAATGATTTATATTGAATGTTGTCTGGAT
>NW_027341321.1:0-276 GCF_012295235.1 Primulina huaijiensis
TCAGTGGCTTCGCTGGAGGACGAACTATGTTCCTTAGGTGGAGAGGTAATCTTCTTGCGGGCCACAAATTCGTAGTCACCGTCATCCGAGTCATCTCTTGAAGTGTTATCTTGATCAACAAGAGAAGGACGAGTCGACCCTTCACCCTTTCGGCAAAACCTCTTTGATGTAGTCAAATCAGTGTTATACCCTGCTTGTCTCTTTGAACGGCGAACAGGGGGACGGGGAGGATAAAAACCTGTATTATTGGCGGATTCTCAGGATCAATCGCATTTC
>NW_027341322.1:0-276 GCF_012295235.1 Primulina huaijiensis
TATACTCAATTTTTTTTAACAAATTAAATTAGAGGAAACAAAATATATTTAAAAATAACCCAGAAAAATAAACAATTAATATTAAGTTGAATTGGATGGTACATAGTTGCTAAGAGCATCTCTCAATTCCAAGTAAACTTGATTGGAAAAATGTTACAAAGAAATAATTAAAAAAAATGTTACACATGTATGTCGAGCTCTTTCGTTAGCTTTATTTATTCATGCAAAAAGAAAAATATTAATACATATTGCTTCACTCATAGGGTTAAAACCCTT
>NW_027341323.1:0-277 GCF_012295235.1 Primulina huaijiensis
TATTAAAATTATCTAAACATATGTTAAATTATTCTACAACCTAATTACAAATATTGACGAAACAAAAATAAATTAAAAACAAAACTACGATTGAACAAGCAGACAACACGTGTTCTAGAGTGCTAGTATATCTAATAACACGGAAAAAGAAGAGTTTGTAAAAAAAAGAAAATTAAAATGATCTAAAATTAACAATTTTTTAAAAATTAAATGATTCATATATATAAGTGAGAGATTAATCTCCTAATTTGGAGCATATGTCATGTCATATGTGGGA
>NW_027341324.1:0-277 GCF_012295235.1 Primulina huaijiensis
CTTTGATTTCAAACTTTATTATAATTATTATTATTCTGAAATGCTGAATGATGCAAAGGAAAATTTATTCTGGGCTTGAAGCGAGGATCAAACAAATCCATCCACCAAAAAAATTTAACTATATGAAAATTAGAGAAAAAACATGATACCTCAACTAAAAGAAAAACACATACATGCATCATTGTATTTCATGTTAATACGAGCGTGCTTTCTACATGAGTCGAGTCGAGTTGAGTCGAGTCCATCTTTTGAAGTTCTACACTTCTACTTTGTTTAT
>NW_027341325.1:0-277 GCF_012295235.1 Primulina huaijiensis
AAATTATGATAAAATAACGATTTTAAAGTCATAAAATTTAGTATACTATTTAGATATTCATAAAAAAATTATTTAACACAAATTTTTTAATATGTAATTCATATAGTGTAGTGTATAGAAAAACTGAAATAAGACAATTAATAATTGGAAAAAAGGGAAAAAAAACCAGATTGTATATAATTATATATTTCCTCAGTTAAATCACAAAGTTGCAAAGAATTTAAAGCAATGAGTGGAAGATATTCCTTTTAAAACCCGACCAATGATCAGGCTCCTT
>NW_027341326.1:0-277 GCF_012295235.1 Primulina huaijiensis
TTTATAGATTAAAAGAGAGGCCAACTACTCCGGGCTGAGTTTCTACGAGCGGTTAATCGATCAGGCTAAAAAGCCCGGCCTATAAGGGAGCTCTCATGGGTTAGGGTTTAAACTAGAGGACCCGTTTTTCACTTCCAGTTTCTTTAGTTCTTTTTTCGATTTTGATTTTTTTTCTTTTAAATTTCATATAATATTTATGTTCAGCATCAATGGAAGAATCTACTGTGAATTTTAATCTCGAAGTTAAGCTCAAATAGCTACTCCGAAACCTCACGTC
>NW_027341327.1:0-277 GCF_012295235.1 Primulina huaijiensis
GCAAATTTCATTAAAAAATACACATATCACCATAAATCTATAATGTATTTAAAAAATTCTCTACAGGCCAGTGGGCCAACTTGAACCCACTCGCATGGCCCGCATAGACTCTTGCAGACTCATTTATGCCAACTTTTAAATGAGTTGAAAAATTTTCAGCCCAACTCACTTAAATTGTTTGACGGAGTGGGCCAACCCGACGAACTCAACCCTAATTGATGTCTTTAATCACAATGATATTTTATTGTGTTTTATTTATGTAGCTTACAAATGTAAA
>NW_027341328.1:0-277 GCF_012295235.1 Primulina huaijiensis
TGCTTTGAAACGATTGAAGATGGCGAATACCGGTGCGGTGGAATATGGGAGATGATCGGGGAACACTTGCTACGCGATTCTTGCTCGAAAAACCAACATAAACCTTCAGAAATTTGCAAAGGAGAGGGATGGCTGCTGCTAGAGCTCAAGAACCCTAGGCTACTCAAAAATTAAACGTGTGTTTGTGTGTGTTGTGTGTGTGCGTGAGTGTGTGGTGTATTGTAGGGAAATTATTGCTTAATTACTCAATTAGGGGCTAAAGAATTGATTAAGTAAA
>NW_027341329.1:0-277 GCF_012295235.1 Primulina huaijiensis
TTCAACATCACCTTGGCATGTTCATGATTCTTCTATGCCTTAGTCAAATGGGTGGTGGTATAATGTTTGATATCATCACATAGTTCTTTTTCTCGATGACAGCCCATGTAAATGTCATATATATCGTAGGTTCAAGTTATCTCCCTAACTTGTTCCAACTGGTGGACAATTATCCTTCGAGGTTGGCTTTCGATTCAGTCAACTCCTGTCACATCGCTCATTCGCAAGTTTGGCCCTTAGGCGCTTGATAATACGGTTTTGGTTATCAATAGTAAGC
>NW_027341330.1:0-277 GCF_012295235.1 Primulina huaijiensis
TTGTACACAGAACTTACTTCTTCTTACTTTTTCAAGGTGACCCTTCAGACGCTATTTACATGGAGGTAGAGATGAGAAGAATGAAATTCTTGAAGGATAAATTCTCTCGGGGAGAAAAAACCATCGTGTATGATAGATGTTCGACACTTGCTTCAAGGTAAGATTTTCGAGCCAATATCAATTGTTCACTTAAGTTAGTTATTCTTTTAACTTTTTATGTAATATCAGCTCAAAGGACCTTAGTCAAGAGAGACGTAAGCTGAGCAAGCAGATGGAG
>NW_027341331.1:0-278 GCF_012295235.1 Primulina huaijiensis
CACAACTTTGACTAACGTAGCCAGATTTTTTTTAAACATAAAACTTACCATGGTGGTAACAGTTTTTTGATGAAAATAATATCAAATAATGAGTTATAAACTTGCTTGAAATCCTATCGTAGATAAGCAACATAGATTTCACAATTGTTATTTTTGAAAAGGACACATAATTAGTCTTTCAAGTTGTAAAGTTGATAAATACATATTTGACTGAGTTTAGAGATATTATTGAAGATATTATCTGTAAATTCAAATTTTTTGATTGAAAACATCAATAC
>NW_027341332.1:0-278 GCF_012295235.1 Primulina huaijiensis
TTTTAATTCTTTTTAGACATTCTGCAGCATCCACTTTTGTTTTTGCTTTTATATTGGAGGTGGGAGCAATTATAATTCGAGGCCTTGTCCCTTCGATTGGATCACGATGCCACTGGGCCCATGGCAGAATCCACTCTTAAATACACTCAGACTGAGTTTGCAAAATTTTTGTAAAAGAAAAACCAAACCATTTTTTAGGTATATATACAAATACTAACTTCAATCGATGCCTGGACTAAACAGCGGAATCCTTCCCTGAAAATTTAAGAAAGCAACGT
>NW_027341333.1:0-278 GCF_012295235.1 Primulina huaijiensis
TTTTATTAAAATCATATTCTAAATTGTCATTTGAACTCATTCCAAATAATCAAATCCATTTCTACATTTTTCTTGTGGGATTCAACCTAAAGAATTCATGAAATTTCAAGAATTCGAACTCACTCCTGAACAATTTCAAAAACCAAGATTGGAAGCTTGGTTAGCAGACTAACCGCACACGAGCTTGTGTTTTTATATATATATATATTAGTTTTTAAATTATAAAAAACAATACAGATAATAATATTTTAAACAATAAAAGATGGCTAGATATCGCA
>NW_027341334.1:0-278 GCF_012295235.1 Primulina huaijiensis
GATTTGTTGTAATTTTAAGATGGGTGGTGTGATTCGACTCATCATTGTTTGGATCGGTTGATGTCTTTTGAGCTGCGTTTTTGTTTAGATTTCTTAGAATTTACCGTGGTGCCTGGTTTTCGTCACGTTTAATTATCCTTAAGTCATCAATTACATTTGAGGTTTCAGATCTGTAGCTTGAAGAGCAGTTGTTAGTTCTGTTTTTGGTGTCTTGGAGTTTGTTAATCTGGATCCACCCATTTCATTTCTTAATTCAGTTATGAAGTGATGGTTCTTGT
>NW_027341335.1:0-278 GCF_012295235.1 Primulina huaijiensis
TTTATTATATGTTATTTGATATAAATAATTTTAAAAATTATTGTCGAGTTTTATGACCCCGTTCATCAGTTTACGAACAACAACGCCTGAATTTTAGTTCATCAAAATACATAACCTTAAAAAATATTTAACTCAATTGAGTTGGAACGGAGTTATATCGACTCATCAAACGGCCTAAGACAAAGTATGTACAAATTCAGCGTAGAATGTAAGTTTGGTCATTTTATATTCGTGATCTTGGTAATTTATATTATTAAATTTCAATTTTAGTTCGTTGT
>NW_027341336.1:0-279 GCF_012295235.1 Primulina huaijiensis
CCCAAATCATGGGTGCCTTGAAGATATCTAAATATATGTTTAACTCCATTCCAATGCATTCATGTTGGATAAGAACTATATCTTACCAATAAATTTACAGCAAATGCTATGTCCGGTCTTGTGCTATTTGCGAGGTACATCAATGCACCAATTGCACTAAGATATGGTATTTCTGGACCAAGCAGTTCTTCTTATTCCTCACGAGGTCGAAAAATATCTTTTACCACATCAAGGGATCGAACAACCATGGGTGAACTTAATGGATGAGCTTTATCCATA
>NW_027341337.1:0-279 GCF_012295235.1 Primulina huaijiensis
GACTTGGCCTTTGGGATTGAATTTTGTAAAATAATGCATCATTTAATGAAGATGCATATCTCTTAATTTTAAGGTTTTCATCTTGTATAGATAGGAATCCATTCATTTGCACTCAACACACAATTTTTACTTATTCTCATTTCCCTCTCAAGTTAGTTCTGTATGGAAATTTTTAAGCGTTAATGCTAAAAGTTCAAATTTTCAATATATTAAATCTTAAGTTTGGATTTTCTAAGCTTATACGCTTAGATTCGAACTTTAGAATTAAATTCGCCCTTA
>NW_027341338.1:0-279 GCF_012295235.1 Primulina huaijiensis
AAAGCTCATGTGAAACAATCTCACATGTCAATTTTGTGAAAAAAATATTCTATTTGAGTCATATATAAAAAGAAAATATTATTTTTTATTATAAATATGGGCATGTTTGATCCGTCCCATGAATAAAGATATATGAAACCGTATAACAATAGATCTACTGTTTCTCATACGCTCAACTCGTGCGTTTTTTTATTAAAAATGACCATGAAAATTTTTATGGTAATTATGGTGATGCATATATTGACAGAAATCCATGTGCAGATGAAAATGTGTTTTTAC
>NW_027341339.1:0-279 GCF_012295235.1 Primulina huaijiensis
CAACTAGCAAGCCATCTGGTTCAGTAGTTGTTGGATATGATTATCAATATTTAGATGATACTAGGCTTCTAACCAACTGGATTAAAAAATGTAAGAAATTTGGTGCAGTGAGTAATAATTTTGACAGCCAAACAAATTTTGTCATGTTCATATATTTGGTTATATTCGTATTGTTGGCCTTGTGAGTCCGTAATAAAAATACTTATTTGTTAATGGCAAGCGTACCTTTGTTGACTTGGATGGTGATTTGTGATTTTGGCTACGAAACCATTTATTTTA
>NW_027341340.1:0-279 GCF_012295235.1 Primulina huaijiensis
TTGAGTTGCTGTATAATTGTTGCATTATTTTGCTACCTGCAAGTGTACGATGTCAAGTTTTACTACTCGGTGGAGCACAGATATCGATCCCACATGGAGTGCAATTTAATTATAAATTAATTATCACAGTTAGAATAATCAGACTTTATTTAAAAAATTTAATATAATGTTTGTTGTTAATTATGAACTAAAATTAATGAAAGTTCGCAATCAATTTAAATCAACGATAATAAGAATCTAAAGGTACGATTTCACTTGGTCTTCATTATATTAAATTAT
>NW_027341341.1:0-279 GCF_012295235.1 Primulina huaijiensis
TTACTTGGTCAGTACCATTGGAGGGTTGGTAGAATCGAGATACGTACGAATTGAAGAGAAGATGGCATAACCTTGTTGAAACACTATTAAAATAAGTGGCATAAGCAAATAAATTTTACTGTGAAATACAAAATATTTTAACATTACATGACATCTAAAATTCTGTGTAAAACTCCAGCGAAGATTTAAACAATGTAATGACAATATAACAAAACAAATGGATGTCATATACTCTTGTCATCTCAATTTCAAAACTCTGAAAACCAAAACAAGTATGAG
>NW_027341342.1:0-280 GCF_012295235.1 Primulina huaijiensis
GCAGAGATCTGTAGTATCTTTCAGGAGACAAGGATCTTCAGGTTTAGTATGGGACGACAAATTGACTCAACTCATCAATCAACAGGAAGAGAACAATAAACTTCAAGCTGAGGCCAAACAAGATCCACCCGCCGCGCTACCCACCAAGAACTCGCCTTCGCCGCCCCAATTAACCATCGAGAGAAGCCGATCCAACGGCGGCGCAAGAGGGTTTCGTACTGGAAGGGTGTCCCCGGCGATTGAGCCGCCGTCTCCTAAGGTTTCTGCTTGTGGGCTTTGC
>NW_027341343.1:0-280 GCF_012295235.1 Primulina huaijiensis
ACGGTGCTCCAACTCTGTTGGAGTGTAATTTCTTGACCTTTGATTTAAAATCCTCCCATGAAATTGAGCCCTTATCCAACAAGTCTATCAATCCAACAAAATTCAACCTGAAATGAAGAAAAATGCTAGAAACTTAGTTTCCAATCCACAGATCAAGAATAAATGATTTTGAATCAATAACCTGTCGGGGTTTATCGTCCTCCTGAATCCTTCAAATCGTCTGTGCCCCTGGACTGCTTTTGCCATATTTCCATCGTACGTGTAAACAAAAACATCACTT
>NW_027341344.1:0-280 GCF_012295235.1 Primulina huaijiensis
AGTTTGAATCTTGGATCGATATTTTGTTCTTTCCTCCCCCTATCTATCAGGGAACTAATGTGGGTATGCGAAAAGACTTGGACTCACAGCAGTTCTCGAGCGGCAAATCAGTAGCTACGCATGGAAGAAACAATTCACGGATATTTTTCGGTGATAATTTTCAGAGAGGGAGACAAGATTGTCGTACGGAATAATGATCAGTTGATTTGTAACACAAAATCCTCAATCAATATGTTTTGGTTTAGCTGTAAGATGCCCCGGAAGTCGGAAACAGCCGATG
>NW_027341345.1:0-280 GCF_012295235.1 Primulina huaijiensis
GCACATTAGCATCAGATCCTGGCAAGAATCTTTGAGTACCTCTCGCGCCGAATCACCTACAACCAGAACACAAAGATCAGCTTTTAAGTAGAAATCAAGTAATATTTAACCTTTGAAGGGACACCAAGTGTGAAACGTTGGGGTGCGCTAAGGCAATTTTCAAAGTTGTTGTATTGATATCGACAGTTTCTTCTTACAAATAAAGTGTTCAGTAACATTACCGGTTGTTTGCACTCTAATGTTTACACGAGCATCAGAAGGGTGTGGAATGCTGTAACCA
>NW_027341346.1:0-280 GCF_012295235.1 Primulina huaijiensis
TCATTGCTAATATTTGAAAATCTCTCACCGAAAGAACAAAATAAACTCACATAGTCAATTATTAATCCAAATAAACTCCTACAGAATTATCAAATAATCTTTTGTAATATAATCTCTCATAAAAGATTTTTTAACTTAATTATTTAACTGAAATTAATATTAGGATTTTGAATTTTTGTTTGTTACTTATTAGTTTAAATTTTTTTTAGAATTTGTCAAATGCTATATAAAATGTTTTTTTATAATTATATTGTTTCGTGAGACTTTACATATGACATAA
>NW_027341347.1:0-281 GCF_012295235.1 Primulina huaijiensis
GAATCAATTGGGACCGTTGAAGGCAAAGCCGACCTTGAGATAATCCCTAATTAAATCTATAATTTGATCGGTCAAAGTTCATTGATCTATCTACCAGCTAGTCCCTTCATTCCACTTATTTTCACGATTTTATGTTTAAGAATCTTAGAATTTTCTACATAATTCGATATTTTCACTACAAGAAAATACACATTCAACAACACATCAAATACAACGATTTTTGTTGAAACCGTTGTGATTATCTCAAGGTCGGCTTTGCCTTCAACGGTCCCAATTGATTC
>NW_027341348.1:0-281 GCF_012295235.1 Primulina huaijiensis
ATCAGAAATTCCAGACAACAGTCAAGTAGACTATCACAAAATAAGTAGTTGCCAAATAGAATATCTTTTGGGCATGTAAATGATGAAGGGGTTGATGTTATACATGAAAGAATCAAACAATGGCGTGGCGGGATTTGTATTGCCACTGAAGACCAAACTTTTCGTTGCTTCCTTGATTAGGCAGAGATGCCATATTTTAAGTAATTTCTTGAAAGTAAATTACTGGATTATTTAAATAGCTTCAAAATAAAGGTGTGTTCATTTGATTTTTATTTCAGCAT
>NW_027341349.1:0-281 GCF_012295235.1 Primulina huaijiensis
ACACGTCGCGAATATTGATTTTACAGTGTTCATTAATATGTGCACGGCTATTTCTTAATCTCACATATATAACAATATATGCTTTTCCTTGCCAAATTTATATAATTTATTATTGCAATAAAACCTCAAAAAAGCTCTCGTTTTTCTCTGATCCACTCAATTTCAATTCCCGCTTAAAACCTAAAATTTGGGCGACCTGCCTCGCGCGAATTCATCTCCGTCCGCGCACCATGCTTCACTCTGTCGGACCTTCTCCCTGAGCTCGTTAGCCATCGTTCGCT
>NW_027341350.1:0-281 GCF_012295235.1 Primulina huaijiensis
ATAGCACCTGAGTTACATAATCATCTTTTTGAAAATTATAAAGTAAAGTTTGATAAAAATAGGTTTGAAGGTGAAATGGGATATTTCTCTTTTGCAGACTGATACTGCTTCTGTCTTGACAGAAGCCATTCGCCATATTAGATTCCTTCAGTCTCAAATTGAGGTCATTTTCTTTATTCCTTATTATTCTTCTAAACATATTTAAATACCACCTTGATGTTATTTATCAACTCGGGATATAAATATTTGAAATTCATTTGTTTCATTTTCCCTCTCTCATT
>NW_027341351.1:0-281 GCF_012295235.1 Primulina huaijiensis
GGAATTAAGCCCATGAAGCCACGAGGTCGAGTTATCATTCTGAAAGTAAATTCAGTTATTTCATAAGCCTTACAATCAGTCTGATTCAATAAATATGCTTCACTTCTATGGAGAAAATATGGAGCTTGAAAATCATCAATGTATAAGAATCCATTTAAGCACTCTTAAGCCATTGCAGCATACCTGCTGTAATGAGATCGGGCGATTGTTATCCTTGTATTGGGAACCCAAAGCATCATCATAACTTAGAGTTGCACCAGATGGGACAGAAGGTGGATTCA
>NW_027341352.1:0-282 GCF_012295235.1 Primulina huaijiensis
AAAGACAACAGATAGAAACCGTTCTCTTTTCTGTCAAAGACAACGGTTTTTATATATTGTCTTTAAACGGACTTTTAACAACATTACTAACGACAACGTTTTTTTTACACATAGGCAACGAATAAAATCCGTTGTCTTTTTAATCTAAGACAACGCTTTTATAACAGATTAAAAACGATGTCATTTTTTAAATTTTATATTTTTTTGTTTTTTACCTATTAATTAATATATTATTTAAAAATATATTTCGAATATAAAATATATAAACATGTAAAAAAAATA
>NW_027341353.1:0-282 GCF_012295235.1 Primulina huaijiensis
CTTTTCACTAGAGCAAAAACACAGACAAAATACTATATATCATCCTTGGATCTTTGCCAAAATCAATTGTAGCAAACTGTTGAATAAGCTGTAATAATGCAGCAGCAACAAAATCATATTTCATACAACACAATTATAGTGCTCAAGAAGCCTGTTGGCTTCCCTTAGCCCACTATAGTAAGCCCCATGAGTGGTTGAGTAATGTGTTCTGTGTGTGGCCTCTCCTGCAAATAGGATTTGCAATGGTGGAGATTCAAGATTGGTGATTTGGGGCAATGGCTC
>NW_027341354.1:0-282 GCF_012295235.1 Primulina huaijiensis
ACTTGAAAATTTTCATCTATTTAATTCATAAATCGACTTGGTTTTCTTATATGTTATTTACCAATTAACCCTTTTAAAATTTTCACACTTTCCATAATATTTCATTCATCGACAAACATTTATATATTATACGCATTGTAAAATAAAATTTCTATATGTAATATATAAATAAAAAGTAATAAGTTTTAATAATGATTGTCAAATTCGGAAAAACCTTTTATGTCATAATTCGTATTCATTTATGCAGAATTTATTTACCTTAATTAATGAGTGAGGCATGAC
>NW_027341355.1:0-282 GCF_012295235.1 Primulina huaijiensis
TTATGTAAATAATACTACATTATATATAAGTGAAATATAATGTTTTTGACACATGTGATCGAATAACGTCTGACCGAATTTCAAAGATACTTGAAGCAATAACTTTGGTCAAATCATGACCTTCCTAAGTGTGTTCGATTGCTTTCTAAACTTCTTCATTTGTTACATCAAATTAAATTTTAAAAAAAAGTTTATGATTTGTGTCGTTTGTCTATTTACTTATATAAATCGTAAATAAAATATAGTTAAAAACAAGAGATGACATGGAATGTGTTGGTAATA
>NW_027341356.1:0-282 GCF_012295235.1 Primulina huaijiensis
CGACAAAACCACTATCCGGGACAAAAACAAATAGATCCATTGATCTTGCACCTTATCGACGGTCCATGTAGCAAATAATAAAAAAACGCGGATCACAACTTCAACCGTCGATTGAAGGCGTATCCAACGCACGTCGCACCTTTAAGGAATTTGGACACTCCACCTCTATATAAGCTCGTTCTCACCTCCGTATGCACAAGTTCACAGGATTTCTCAGATAACCATTTGAATAGTAATTTTGCAAAAATGTCAGGTCGTGGCAAGGGGGGCAAGGGTCTGGGA
>NW_027341357.1:0-283 GCF_012295235.1 Primulina huaijiensis
TTTTTAACATTTGAGTCGAGTTTTTTATATTTGGGCTGAGTAATTAATATTTGAATTAAGTTTTCACATTTGGGTCGGATTTTCATATTTGTGTCAATATTTTTATATTTGGATCGAGTTTTACACATTTGGGTGGAGTTTTAGTGTGTAGTTTGAGGAAAAATTGATGTGGAATTTTATGTTAGAGTTGAATTTGGGGAGGAGTTTTTATTTTGATTCTTTAAGTTTTTGTTTTTACGGATAAAATAGTAAAATCAGGATCATTGCCTTTTTTTCAATTTAA
>NW_027341358.1:0-283 GCF_012295235.1 Primulina huaijiensis
TGGTTAACGGCGGAAGTGGCTTTACTTCATTGCCTGTACCCATTCTTTGGACTGCTGTCACGTGCAGTTTTCACAGAATGGGTTGCTTTTCCCACTTCACATGGCATGTTAACTTCCGTCAATATATGTTATTTCGAGAGATTTATTTTCGATTTTATTTTATATAAAATGATCTATCGATTATCTTATTTTAGAAAAAAAAAAATATGAGAATAATCAAATTTTTTTTTTATAGAAAACAACGGTGTATAACATAAACTCACATGTTAAATTCTCCACTTTT
>NW_027341359.1:0-283 GCF_012295235.1 Primulina huaijiensis
GTGTAGGTAACGAGTGCGATTTCAAAACAACTGATATCCAAAGCTCACAGTCTAGTTGCTCACCTGTGAAAAAAAGTGGCTGAGAGTCTTGTTGGATATTTAATCTCATGGTGTGTGTGACCTTTTTTTGTTTCTTTTGTGGCTTCTCAACAATGTCTATATGTTATGGTAGATTGAAAGTTGAAGTAAGTTTGCTGCGGTCCTTTTTGTGTATTTGTTGTAAAGCTTGTGGTAAAGTTTTGCACACACCTTATTAATGGTTAAGTACAAATGTATTTGCTAT
>NW_027341360.1:0-283 GCF_012295235.1 Primulina huaijiensis
TCAAACATAAAATCAACAATTCACTTATTCGAACTTAACAAATCAATTATCTAAAATCTAACTTAAACAGTTCCAAAATACGAACAAATAAATAAAAACACCAACAAGTTCAATCCCACAACCCCAAAATTCAGCAGATTATTGATCATACGTTGTATCATCATCTGAGAGGAGTGTAACGATTAAAATCTCATGTTCGAGATCCAACCGTAACAGACTCCTCGGCCAACTAAAAAATATCAATAAATGGTGATACCAAGGTTGCAATTGTATTTTCAATTAC
>NW_027341361.1:0-283 GCF_012295235.1 Primulina huaijiensis
TAATTTCTTGAACATTTAAGGTCTTTCCTTTATTTATAAAACTTCCACTCAGATTCTTATAATCTTGCAAAGTCTTCTGCGACTTATCCAATTTGTATGGATACTTCTTGCATGAAGATTCTAAATGTGTCCACATACTAGTTGTTCCATTTAATTTTGGATGAGCAGCATAACTTTTACTACAATAATTACATGCGGCTCTATGTGGATTACTATCTTTTAATCTCGAGAAATGACCCCATATTTCAGAGCTAATATTTGAACCCTCTTTGGTAACGATATC
>NW_027341362.1:0-284 GCF_012295235.1 Primulina huaijiensis
AAAAGCTGGTGTGATTTATGCTATTTCTGACAACAGTTGGGTATCTTCTGTGCAAGTTGTACCTAAAAAGGGTGGAATAACTGTGGCTAGAAATGAAAATGATGAACTTATATCTACTTGTAATGTAACTGGCTGGCGAGTACGTATTGATTATAGAAAGTTATACAATGACACACATAAGGATCATTTTACACTGCCTTTTATTAATCAAATGTTTGATAGACTTGCTGGTTATTGTTATTATTGCTTTTTAGATGGTTATTCAGGTTATAACCAGATTTCTA
>NW_027341363.1:0-284 GCF_012295235.1 Primulina huaijiensis
AGGTATGAATTCAAGAAACTGATACATGATTCTTTCCATATGATAATGTAAATGCACGAATAAATCATAATAAATGCCTGCTTTGTCATACTTTTTATCCATCTTTCCCTGATATAGGCCCTTTCATGTGTGTGTGAACTGGTAAAATTTAAACTATTTTCCTTTTCTACCAGGAAGAGAAGAACGTAATGTGCAATTTGAGATCAAGTCATATGGGTCAAATAGCGAATCCTATCCAATCACCTTAGTTGTCAATGCTTGCTCGAGCAGGGATGTCCGGGAGA
>NW_027341364.1:0-284 GCF_012295235.1 Primulina huaijiensis
AATTTCTCTGATGTCTTTGTAAATTCGATAATGCTAAAAACCATGAGCTGTAATTTTTTATTTGGGCATGTGCTTGGTTTCACCATTAACTTTTGGTTAAGGGATACAAGGGTAGTAGTCCAGTAAGAAGCTGAAGTAGGAGTGTCCGTAGGAGCAGAGACCCCTAGAGGAAGAGTATGTAATCCTTGCATCGTGTATTCTCTTATGTTGAACTTTATTGAATTTTATTAGCACTTTAAGTGAACTAGACACTTATAGGTACAAGGAATGAGTTAATTGGCTGT
>NW_027341365.1:0-284 GCF_012295235.1 Primulina huaijiensis
TGAGAAGCTCAAAGGAGCAGAGAATCGGCAGAAGCAGATGGTAGCCTTCTTGGCTAAAATGTTCCAGAACTCGACTGTTTTGGCTCGTCTTAAGCAAGCAAAGGAGCTAAGCAGTGTCACTTCCCCAAGAGCAACGAGAAAATTTGTGAAACATCAGCATTGTGACACGAGTACTTCTGACTCATCCCCAAAGGGGCAGATGGTGAAGTACAAATCTGAACTCCTTGATTTGCCTACCGCTGTAACATCAGGCTTCTTCGACCCAGTTTCGATAGAACAACTCT
>NW_027341366.1:0-284 GCF_012295235.1 Primulina huaijiensis
ACAGGCGATCATATCAGGGTCCTTTACTAAAATGCGTACCAGAGAGTGAGGTAGAATATATCCTCCGAGAAATCCATGAAGGATGCTGTGGCGAACACCTTGGAGGGATGGCTTTATCCAGAAAAGCCATATTGGCTGGATTTTGGTGGACCCAGATGAATCAAGACGCACCCGGCTTGTGCAAAAGTGTAAGGGTTGCCAATACCATGCTAACTTCCATCATCATCCGACTACTAGCTTGCAACCTATCTCAACCTCTTGCCCTTTTGACCAGTGGGGCATGG
>NW_027341367.1:0-284 GCF_012295235.1 Primulina huaijiensis
CTCAAGGACACATTAAAAAATACAATATTTGAAAAGGTGAATACCCTACTTCGATCTCACTGAATCTGAAACTCAGAGTATACAGATAAAAGATGATGTCACGGGGCATGTTTTATAGTAGACTTGATTGGGTCTAGTCCCAATCAAGCATGGTTAATTAGATAACACGAGCTACAAAAAAAATACAACCAATAAATATTCTGCAGGATCAATTAGACTAAAAGATAGCTCTGAATAAAAAAGGGTACACATGGAAGCAGTTGACAGTGTGAGAATACGGGGGA
>NW_027341368.1:0-284 GCF_012295235.1 Primulina huaijiensis
TCCCAAATTATCTCCCTCCCTCTCCTACGCACAGTTTCCTCAGATCTTCTTCAATGTTAGTAAAAACGACATTTATGATGGCCAAGCAAGGGCAGCTTACAAGGTACATAATTCCTTATTTATTTGTTTTCTTGGTATTTTCTAGCTGGCCTCAAGATACCTTTTCTGTTACTTCTAAGTTTAACACGATTCAATCCTGAGTCAAGATTAAAATTAATCCATGGCTTATAGACTAAGTATCAAGGCATGGATGGACTAGGAGGGACAGTTTGCGCCGGCACTGG
>NW_027341369.1:0-284 GCF_012295235.1 Primulina huaijiensis
AAAGTATTAGACTGGAACCAAAAAACTGTATTTCCAAATAGATATGATCATAAGTCATAGGTGAGAAAAAACACATGTCCAGGAAATCTAGCTGGTAACAAAACTTTTCAACAATAGGAAAGATTAGATGTACAGGAGGATGGAGAGAAGTTGAAATAGTATTTAATATAACAAGACAAAAAAATCAATTTCTTGTAATATCATATGCTATAAGAAACAACATATGATAGGAACTTACCAATAAATAATAAACATCAGAGAATTGGAAGTTCATATAAAAGGAA
>NW_027341370.1:0-285 GCF_012295235.1 Primulina huaijiensis
ATCGTTTTGTTCTTTAAAAATATAAAAGCACACATATATACATTAATAAATAAATATTAGTATTAAAACTAAAGGTCGCGAGTATGGGAATGGTTCGGATCAGGTCTTAGAAGAACGTTACTCGACCCATACCCGTTAGGACCCAAAATTTAACATAAGGTCGGGCAGGGTACGGGTTTGACTCGGATCTATTCTCGTCTCTAATTTCGATAAAGTATTCAAAATTTGGTTTTGATACAGTAAGTTTTAATTGATTTTGTTCATAATACCACTTTATTAATTAAG
>NW_027341371.1:0-285 GCF_012295235.1 Primulina huaijiensis
CATCAATAGAATTATTTATACTTTTATATGACCAAAATTTAAAAATGAAATTTATAAGATAATAAAATATGATTCGAAAACTATATATAAAATAGCGACCAAGACACACATATTACATGTGTAATGCAATATTGGATATTTGAAATGTCTCTTAATCATTTAAGGATTTAGTTTCATTTTTTATTAGTGCTGAATTATTAAAAATAACAAATTAGCAATGTGGTGACATTTAGCGAAATCCTTGCAGTAGTTTATATTTTGTTATGTCATATCAATTTTTTATAG
>NW_027341372.1:0-285 GCF_012295235.1 Primulina huaijiensis
ATCAGCAATGTCCACATCATTAATTTTCAGTGTTGATGAATCAAAAAAATGATATTACCCGATTGTAAAAGATTTAGGTAGTTTGTAAGGATTTGAGTGAACGGTTAATACTTGATAGTCCAAAGAACGTACTTTGTGGGATGTTATCTACATCACAAAGAAAAGTGAGTGGTATCTCGTGGTTTCAAGCCAAGATACTCCGACACTCAAGTTTGTAGTTGGTCGATAAAAGTCCCAAAGAACTAGATACTTTGACTAAAAATAGAGTTTATCTTGAAAATTAGG
>NW_027341373.1:0-285 GCF_012295235.1 Primulina huaijiensis
CCCATTTTCCCAATCAAAATTCCATTTCAAACCGGGATAAATTGTACCAGTAATTATTGTATTTACAGCTAGTCGTATTAGTCCCTCGGAAAAAAAATCTTGGTATCATCATTCATAGAATAACAAAGGTTGTTTTAGCTTGTAACAGTATTGTTGTACATGTATAGTTTGAATTTCTTACCTTGTTATAATTTTCTCGTCTTCTTTACTTTTTTACCATGGATTTTATCTGAAAAACAAAAACATTTTGGTCCACATTTAGTCTTTGAAGGTGTTGAATCTACG
>NW_027341374.1:0-285 GCF_012295235.1 Primulina huaijiensis
CGTTTAGGACTTTTGTTTTGGTGGGGTTGCCATGTTTCATTAGGGAGTTGTCTATCAGTAAGTGTTATTAACTACTGCCGGACCAACTTTTGCCGTCTTCATTAATGAGGAAATCGAAATTAAATTTTTTCAAACTTTTAGATTTTAGAAAAATCACGCGTAGGATTTGGATTAATATTTTTGCTCTTGAAATTTCAAAGATTTATACGTTTTTCTAATTTTAAATCGCATGTTTCTGAGTGATATTTTGTTGCAGATATCTAAATTTAGCGGCAAACAATTTTT
>NW_027341375.1:0-285 GCF_012295235.1 Primulina huaijiensis
CTTGAATTTGATTTTTGAAAGAACAAACCAAAACGACGAACGCGGTGCGGCGGAGACGGAGTTATCTTTTTCTTTCTACTTTTCTCTCTTGTTTCTCTCTAAGAAACTCACGATTTTTCTTCTGAATGTCTATTGAATTTTCGAGAATGAGGAGGGGGAATGAAGGCTAGGAATGAATGAGGAAGTTGCAAAATAAATGGGGATTAAATGGCAAGATCAAATCTTTCTATCTAGAGTTTGAGAGCTAAGGAAAGGAGGTGTGATTTGATTTGATTTGAAGGAGTG
>NW_027341376.1:0-285 GCF_012295235.1 Primulina huaijiensis
AAATAATATAGTGTAAATATCATTCTCCTTATAATTTTATATATGCTAATTTAATATTTATTGGTGTACAAAGTCACCGCAGTAATTTTAGATATATTGTAAATTGTTTTTTTATCTAAAAATGAGAATATAAAAAACTTATTAATGCTCTTGTTAATCATTTCAAGCTTAAAATTAACTATTGACTATTTTTGAACAAATACGTAGTTATGTTTATTATCAAAAATATTTAACCCAACTAACGACGAAGCAAAATATATTTTGTTATTTAAAAGTTCATTTTAT
>NW_027341377.1:0-286 GCF_012295235.1 Primulina huaijiensis
CATATAATTAAACAATAAAAATTTATTAATTCTTTCATTTTTACTGAAACAACAAATTTGGTTTAGAAGTCATACAATTTAAAAATAGTTATATGCGCAGTTGCTACATTTTGCATAACAATAACATTACCAATTTTTTTTGCACCATTGATATCACTACTACTGCCAATATCATTCCCAATACCACTATAAATGCCACCACTAGCAACTTTATTTTCACACAAAAATTATGTCAATTAACGTCACAATGTAAATCCAAGAATTTAACTGTACATAACTTATTTTA
>NW_027341378.1:0-286 GCF_012295235.1 Primulina huaijiensis
AGGAGAGCCATCACAGTTGGCTGCAGTTGACATATTTGTCAGTACCGTCGACCCTTTAAAAGAGCCTCCTCTTGTTACAGCCAATACGGTCTTGTCCATTCTTGCCGTTGACTATCCAGTTGACAAGGTCTCATGCTACGTCTCTGATGATGGTTCTGCCATGCTGACTTTTGAAGCTCTATCAGAGACATCAGAATTTGCAAGAAAATGGGTTCCGTTCTGCAAGAAGTTCAATATTGAGCCACGGGCTCCAGAATGGTACTTTGCTCAGAAGATTGACTACTTA
>NW_027341379.1:0-286 GCF_012295235.1 Primulina huaijiensis
TGTCCCAAATATTTGCGACTTGAATAAGGTTTGTGATAATTGAATACCGTTTCCACTCGCACACATAGAAAGATAGTTATAACATGTGTGATGAGTTTATTTGTTCCTTCCAACATTGGTAAATTAACTGTATTGCTTCTAAGATAAACAATACCTTTCCCTGGATTTTAAAGAGGCAGCCTTTCGTATCTTTGCAAGATCCCTTTTCCTGGACTTCATTTTGCGTGATATGATATTTCTAATATTTGCTTCCTCCGACTTCTGCAATGGGTTTCAGGTTTTATCT
>NW_027341380.1:0-287 GCF_012295235.1 Primulina huaijiensis
AATGCCGCCGAAAAAAGATAAAGACAAAAAGCCTATCCAAACCTCCGTTAATCCAGTAAAACCAAAAAGTTGGTATGAAATTGTTACAAGAGAAGAAGAGCTCAACACTGCCCAATCCAAACTACAAATTCCAAAGAAAGAAAATTGTGATATTGAAACTAGACTTCAAATTCTTGAAGCACTTCTTGAAACTTCAAAGGACAAAAAAGCTCTAGAAAAGGAAAATTCCGAAGAAAAATCCTCAAAAATCCAAGTTTCAAATACTTTCCAGGTATTGTCAAATTCAG
>NW_027341381.1:0-287 GCF_012295235.1 Primulina huaijiensis
CGAAGCGTAGACCATGAATTGATGTATAATTTAAAATATCATAGTTGCACGTCAAATATAAAAATTATTGTAGGACCGACTGTTTACCGCTTACCAAAAGCTAAAACTGATAGTAATAGGGCAACTCAAATCTTTTAAATTGCACAGCAGCTCAAGCATCACAGTTACATCGCTCTTTCAGCAGGGACAATTATTCTAGCCAACAATATCTTTCCCAATAATTGCACTCCTTGCACTCAATAAGAATCGAACCCGTGATCTTGGCTCTGATACCAATAATAGGACCG
>NW_027341382.1:0-287 GCF_012295235.1 Primulina huaijiensis
TTTGAGGTATCCTTAATGCATCTAAGGATCCTTTTAACAGTGCTCTAATGCTCGATTCGCCGTATACCGACTAACTGCTCTCACTGTTTGAGCAATGTCCGGCTTTGTCCAAATCATGGCGAATATCAAACTTCCCAAGGCTGATGCATATGGTACTTGAGACATCTACATACTATCTGCTTCACTACTAGGACATATTTTGGAAGATAACTTGAAATTAACAGGAAGAAGGGTTGAAATTGGCATATTATCTTGCATGTTGAAGCGTTGTAAGACTTTCTTCAAAT
>NW_027341383.1:0-287 GCF_012295235.1 Primulina huaijiensis
CAACATAATTCATGGCCACTGCTTCAGATACATTGCGGGCACGCTCACCAATGACCACAGCCAGCTCAACCTCATGATCCAGTGCTTCCAGCGGCTCCGGCACTTCAATTTTCCCACCATTTTTCAGATACGATGATGTTGGCTTCATAAAGAGCACCGGTTCCTTCAAAAGACAACATTAATCAAATTTAACTGCTCAAACATATCCCACAAAAGCTGCAACGGCTTACAAAGTAAATTTTAAATTTTACTTTAGGAATGGCATTTCCAAGTTCTTTCGCATGTGC
>NW_027341384.1:0-287 GCF_012295235.1 Primulina huaijiensis
ACAAAACCCTGTTCCGTAGCTACACCTTTTTCTTCATAAATTTACGTTTAGATCAATCCCTTTTCAATGTCATTCCGAAAATCTGAGTTTTGAAATCCAGCCTGAAAAAACAATTTTGTTTGTTTGTTTTTTCAAATCACGGGCTCAATAGAACATGGAAAGGGATAAAAAAAAATTTCTAACAAATTCTCTTTTTTCTTCTTCTTGCTCAGTTTTCAAGATCTTAGTCAAATATGAATCTGAAAGATGGCAGCATAGTTTTGAACTAAATGTGCAACGGGGGAACC
>NW_027341385.1:0-288 GCF_012295235.1 Primulina huaijiensis
TGTCCCACTAAGTGTTTTGGTTAATTTCTTGGTATACTGGGTACTCGGGGCTTCAACTTTTTCCTCGGAATTCTCCATGTTTACGCAGTTCAATCTGTCCAACCTCTTTGAAGAAGAAGATTCTAGATGCAACTCCTTTTCAACTGAATTTCCAAAGCTATCATTGCCATTTGAGATACAGGACTCAAAGTTAAGCAACTTCTCTCTGACCATTTTATCCTTGATTTCATCAAATTCGCTTGATTCTTCATTCACAGGATAAATTTCCTCCTCAATGTCACTGTCAGA
>NW_027341386.1:0-288 GCF_012295235.1 Primulina huaijiensis
AGGTTGTAATGCTGATTAACTTATCAAACAAATATACAAGTGAACTAATCGAAGAAGGTATCTTTCGATTTAAACCTGTTTTTATTATAGATATTTCAAAATTATAATGGAATCACTGGTAGCTCAAACTTTAAACCAAGATTCTTCAATATAATAATTGGAAATATTGCACACATACACTTTTCCTGTTTCAAAACATTCACCGTTAATTTAGCACCATTTAATGGCCTTGTGCTACAATCATGTCTTCATGAACATATACAAGAATATATTTCCATTCTTGCTAGA
>NW_027341387.1:0-288 GCF_012295235.1 Primulina huaijiensis
ATGTTGCTAATATCTAGCACTCTGTGCATGTTAGCAATATCTAGCACTATGTTAACATTTCGCTGAAAAATTAGTTAGCATGCATGTTAGTAATATCTAACACTAAGTTAGCACTCCGCTAAAAAATATAATAGAAGAAACATGTTTATTGCATCACTAGAATCAAAATTAAATTAGGCGAATGATAAAAGAAACAAAATTTTTTCAACACTAGCTATTTTTATGCAACACAATTTTTCTCTTTAGATCACTAAATTTCATTTCCATGTTGGCTATATCTTCCATACC
>NW_027341388.1:0-288 GCF_012295235.1 Primulina huaijiensis
AACCACAGAGTACCCAGCAATAACAAGAAGCTTTCCATTGAGAACCACCACGCCAAAGCCTGCTACGATAGGACCAGGCATTTGTGGGAGTTGATGGTGTTTGCGTCCGTAACAATCCAGAACCTCCCAGTGGCTCTCTTTTCCCTTAGCATCCACAGCAAGGATGTAAAGCCATTCCTCAAGCATCCCAGCTAGTTTTCTGACGGTGATGAACTCTTTGCTTTTGATAAAGGACCTCCATTGCTTGCACACAGCACCCATGGAGGGAAAATTAGATCGAGGAACAAG
>NW_027341389.1:0-288 GCF_012295235.1 Primulina huaijiensis
GAGTATAAAGTAATATAGGTGCCTTAAAATAGAATTCTTAGTGTGAAAACCTACCACCTAAGAGGCCGCTCGGCCACGTGATTTGCCTCCTCTACATACAGCCTGTGGCAACAGTGGAAAGTCCTTAAGGTGAGAGATTTCACCTTTTGGCCCAAGAATTCTTAGTGTGCGGTCTTAGTGTAGTAAATTTAAATTTTGGATGTCAATTCCAGCCATACTAGTTTGAAAACACTGGCAAAATTCAGTAAAAACTACAGAGCCTAGGAAACATTGTTAAACATGAGATAT
>NW_027341390.1:0-288 GCF_012295235.1 Primulina huaijiensis
ACGTATTTTCTCAGCAGATGCAGCAGCTTTCACGGTGGAGCTTTTGAACATAGAACTTGCCATTCCATGAGCAATCACTTTGCTAGGACCAAAAGCCTTGCCAATAGCAAAAATAATAGCCTTTTGGGTCTGAGCAAACAAGAGTTTCAACGAAGCTGGGATGTGGATAAGTGTTGATGCCGGAATAACTTTGGTGAGGGAAGAGACTCCTAAAATTGCTGTTGCACCAGCCCCAACTGCTACCACAGGTTTATCCGCCAATAACCGCTTTCTGTAAGAATGGTCATC
>NW_027341391.1:0-288 GCF_012295235.1 Primulina huaijiensis
TGCTTTTTGTCTAACAACTCTTGAAGTTGTTCTTTTAGCTCCTTGAGTTCATCTGGAGCCATTCGGTACAATGTATTGGAGATTAGTGCATCACCTCGAACTCTACTTCTTAGTCCGAGAACATTCCAAGAAGCCTTTCTGGAAAAACGCCCGAAAATTTTCGTATTACTGGAATATCTTCCGACTTTAGCTCATCTCCTTATTGCACTTTGTTTACCATCGCTAGGTAAACTTCTTCGAATTATACATATTTAAAGTTAACGCTTAGCATTCTTAAGAACTCAAATT
>NW_027341392.1:0-288 GCF_012295235.1 Primulina huaijiensis
TTAAAAATTCATTTTATTTTTTATTTTTTAAAACTTTAATATTAGCTATATATATTTGCCTGATTTTTGTCATTTATGTTATTTTCCCAATTTTAATCATTTTTCACGGTGCCTACGTGATGTTGACATGATGTTGACGTATAAATGTCATATCAATATTTTCGATTAAAAATAATTAAAGTTGCCAAGATTAAATTATTCATGACCAAAACTAAACTTGAACAATATAGAGAACCAAAATTATAAAATAACAAACACGTAAGACCAAAAGTGCAGTTTTTCCTATTT
>NW_027341393.1:0-288 GCF_012295235.1 Primulina huaijiensis
GTAATCCTAGTGAGTCTCATCATATTGAAAAGGTTTTTCCCGATGAGGATATTTATATGGGACAATGGGCGGATAATTGCCCCAACGGCCATGGCAAATACTTGTGGGCGGATGGATGTATGTACGTAGGTGAATGGTGTGAAGGCAAGAAAATGGGGAAGGGGAAGTTCACCTGGCCCTCGGGTGCGACATATGAGGGACAATTCAATAATGGTTTCATGGATGGCGAAGGTACCTATACATGGTCCTCAAATGATAGTTATAAAGGTTCTTGGGTGGTGAATATGA
>NW_027341394.1:0-289 GCF_012295235.1 Primulina huaijiensis
AGAATGGGGAAACCATTTTGACAGCAAAAAGTGTTTTCCTTTCATTATCAATACGAAAATGCCGTAGCACGGTACGTGCATCAGCGCCACAGTTGAATACCTGCAAATCAATATATGAGAGGCCGGTTTTACGGTTGGTCATTCGCATGTTTATTTTGAAAATTTTGTCTATAAAATTACATTTTCTGCTCATTTACTTAAGTTTACTGGATTTGATTAGAGTGAGGCAAGTGCCACATACCATAATGGAGAGAATGGAGATGACAGATCAAGAAAAGGATAAGGCCAC
>NW_027341395.1:0-289 GCF_012295235.1 Primulina huaijiensis
GCGATTATGATAAACTTAATTACGAGTTAATAATTTTATTATTGGATGAATTATTTTACCAGTGTTCTAAAAAGTCCGCTTAAGTCTCGTTTAAGCGCGTTTAAGCTTGAAGCTCGGCAAAAACGCTTCGCTTCGGCGAAAGCGAAAAAAAGCGGTCAAATTGTAGTTTGACCGAATTAAGCATAATTAAAACGTTTAATTAAGCGTATTATGCACAATTAATCACATATATTTATTTTTTAATTTTTTTTATTTTGAAGATATGCCTTTTTATTTTAAAATAATAAAT
>NW_027341396.1:0-289 GCF_012295235.1 Primulina huaijiensis
GTCCCTTGTTGAAGCCCCTACCCACGCCCCAATCATAGGCTGCAAATGGGTTTTTAACTCAAGACTAATCCCAATGGCGATGTTGCTCCGTATAAAGCTCGTCTCGTGGCCAAAGGGTACTCTCAAACTCCTGGTTTAGATTACACTGAAACCTTTAGTCCGGTTGTCAAGCCAACCACTATACGACTTGTGCTCACCATTGCCATTTCTAAAGGCTGGAATATTTGTCAATTTGACGTTAATAATGCCTTTTTACATGGACATCTTGATGAGATTGTTTACATGCGAC
>NW_027341397.1:0-289 GCF_012295235.1 Primulina huaijiensis
TATAGACTGGATCTATGTTAATAGATGTGTTACCCACACAT
The DNA here is from genome assembly GCF_012295235.1 of Primulina huaijiensis. NCBI lineage: Eukaryota > Viridiplantae > Streptophyta > Magnoliopsida > Lamiales > Gesneriaceae > Primulina > Primulina huaijiensis. The sequence goes on from NW_027341397.1 coordinate 42, forward strand.
CTTATCATTTTCATCACACAATATCACTTCCTACAGTTATATTTTTCATTCACCGAGTTTAATTTTCATCGATCACAGAACAATATTACCCTCTGAGCTAAAATTTTGTATTTCTTCTTTCCAGTGGAGATCATGATATGCTTGTTCCATACATCGGTACAATAAAATGGATACGCTCTCTCAACCTCACCGTTGAAGATAATTGGAGGCCTTGGACCGTCGATGGCCAAGTCGCAGGGTTTGCTTTA
>NW_027341398.1:0-290 GCF_012295235.1 Primulina huaijiensis
TGGTGATGATCCCACCAGACGTGCCAATTTTCTTATCACGAAAATTTACGAGTGTGCCAAGCACGAAATCCTGTCAAATATGTTAAATCCGACTTCTACGATCAGACGATGTGGATCTCGATTCGATCATTACTTATAATTCCCTCGGTAAACCACCCAAAATTAGGAAACTGAATCAGATAATTGAAAGAAAACTTATGAACATTTTTATAACTAGAATTGAAAAAAATTGAAGGAATATAAGCTAAAACTTAAGGAACACCAGATGAAAATTGGAAATTTAAAAACTA
>NW_027341399.1:0-290 GCF_012295235.1 Primulina huaijiensis
TGGATTTGGTCTAATAGAAAAAAGAACATGGTCATGGCTTCACAACCCATTGTGTTCATGAATCATGACTTGTCTAGAGCAGTTTATTTAATTTAAGATGGTTTATAAGCTACTACATTAGTCCGGAGTATATCTAATGGACACAAAAAAGGTAGCGAATGTAGGTTTTCACGTCATTAAAAAAAAAAAACACACGTTTACAATCAATTCAAGAAAAATAAAATAAAATTACATTAAGTTAGTTGGCTTGTTAAAAAGTTTTAGAATACATAAATATGTCAAGAAAATAA
>NW_027341400.1:0-290 GCF_012295235.1 Primulina huaijiensis
TCATAAATTTTATGTATTTTTTTCCCAATTTAACCTAGTTTTTTTAACTAGACGAAATATATATACACATTAGCAATCTAATATACATAAAAAGTCACGCGAAACGGTCTCACGAGTCAATTTTGTTATACGGATATTTTATTTGAGTAACGCATTAAAAAATATTATTTTTAATGTCAAAATTATTATTTTTTATTGTAAATATTGACAAGTTTACTCGTATACAGTCTCACAAATAAATAATTATAAGATGACTATCTAATGTGAAAATGGCTCATTCTTCTCCCTTG
>NW_027341401.1:0-291 GCF_012295235.1 Primulina huaijiensis
TTTCTTCATTACCGAATTTTCGTCACAATGAGGAAGAGGGGGACGACATGTGAGGCGTTGAAAGCAATCGCTCAAATGCCAAGCTAATTTAGTCCTCGACTTTTCATCAGCAAGAGTCTTTGAACATCCTTCAAACACCTTCTGTATCGAACCTGCAAACATTGGAATAAATGTTTTCTTATTAACGCAACCAATTCACATTAAGCGTCCGAAACTTCAACACAGATTACATGCAACATTCATGAGATGAACATGATATGACTTCCCGATGAGAGGTTGATACAAAATTCT
>NW_027341402.1:0-291 GCF_012295235.1 Primulina huaijiensis
GAGACTGGAGGTGCCGAACTCTGAGTAGGCATGGCTGGATGTGCGTGCACGACCCGAGGACAACACTTTTCTGCACATCACGTTTTTATAAGCTTCGAGCAGACATGATCAGTTATACACGTTTTTATGATACGCTGTTGATTTTCAGGATTTTTCTTGCTTTTTTTTTTATTCATTCATGGTTATGGGCCGAGTTGGCACATTTTTAATGTAACGTACCGTACTTTTTCTACTTAAAATTTGCGAAAAAAAAAATTTCTTAAATAAGAAGTAAACCTTCAGTCAAAAGCT
>NW_027341403.1:0-291 GCF_012295235.1 Primulina huaijiensis
GTGCATCATATACAATGACAACAAAGCATGAATAATATAATAGTAGATAAATATGCAACAAGTAGAAATATCTTAGAACTTACGTACCTATGAACAATCTTGCGACGCTGACATTTCGAGCATACATTTCAACAAGAGGATAATATAGATAACTTGCTGGACATTGATATCACATTTTAGTTAGTATTCACATCATACATTATTTATTATTTTATTTTATTGTGTTTTGGTTTTTTAATAATATGCAGTTATAGAGCAATTGAATTCTTCAATTTTATTTATAATATCATT
>NW_027341404.1:0-291 GCF_012295235.1 Primulina huaijiensis
AATGGAGTGAGTATTGACATAAAAAAACAAGGCAGTACTAATGTACAATTAAGTTGTGATGGAATTTGTAATTAAGTTTATGAGTTAGTGGCAGATGATATAGGTGGAAAAAAACTTTGAGTTGCTGAAAATATTTGCCGCCTTACCCTAAGGTATACTCAATCATGACTCGAGCCTTTGTGTCAGTAAACGTGGTAATGATGCTAAGTTGTGGGATATCACGTAAACAATGTCAATTTTTTTCAGTTGTTAACAAGCATCTAAATAATTATAAAGAAGCAAAACAATCTG
>NW_027341405.1:0-291 GCF_012295235.1 Primulina huaijiensis
GCCAAAAAGAAGTTGAGGGTGTTGGAGGCTCCTAATGTTCTCACTGTTGCTCTGAAAAGATTTCAGGTATCTAGGAATAAAATATGTACTTAATTTTTTTTAGGGGTAAATGGTTGCTTACATCTGTCGTTGTTACCATTGCAGTCAGGTCAATATGGGAAGCTGAATAAAGTAGTCAAGTTCCCTGAGGTTTTGAATTTAGCTCCATATATGAGTGGAACTAGTGACAAATCCCCAATTTACCGGCTTTATGGGGTAGTAGTTCACTTGGATTCTATGAATGCCACATTT
>NW_027341406.1:0-291 GCF_012295235.1 Primulina huaijiensis
GGGAACATTGGCCAACTCAAAATCAAGAAAAGATTGCGGAATAGATCATCATCGACTGCTGTCCATTGGAGGGGTTTTGTGCTTCATACACGCACTTTTCGCAGTTGCATATTATGTATATGCGCGCGCTATGGTGCAGGAAGAAACAAAACTGCATCAACAAGCAGGGCAAGCAGCCTGATTCAACTTCCACTGAAATTGATAGAGATTTTAGTAGATTCGCATAATTGGTTCTTTTTCCCCTTGGAGATTTGATTGGATTTTTCAGGTATTTATGCGTTTGTAGTTTAA
>NW_027341407.1:0-292 GCF_012295235.1 Primulina huaijiensis
TATAACAAAATAAAAAACGTTACAAAAATAGTACAATCCGGAAATCTAATTTCCGGATTGATTAATTTTTTTTAAAAAAATAATAAAATATAAAAAAAGAAGGAAGATGCCATTGATTCAGAATCCGTGGCAGCCTGCCACGGACTCACTCTAAATCCGTGGCAGCCTGCCACGGATTCTGAATCCGTGGCAGACTGCCACGGATTCTGAGTGAGTCCCCCCTTCTTCCTTCCCTCTTTAAATCAGTGTGCACCTCCTCATTCGCCGAACCGTGAGCTCCTCTTTTTCTTTC
>NW_027341408.1:0-292 GCF_012295235.1 Primulina huaijiensis
ACCTTCTGGCCTGAAGCTGTAAATTGGACCGTGCATATTTTAAATTGAAGCCCAACTTTTGCAGTACAAAACAAAACTCCAGAAGAAGCTTGGGGTAAGCTCAAACCTTTGGTTGACTATTTTAGAGTTTTTGGATGCATTTCACATGTTCATGTGTCTGACAGCAAAAGAACAAAGCTTGATGATAAAAGTTTCAGTTGTGTATTGTTGGGATTTAGTGAAGAATCAAAGGCTTACAGACTCTATGACCCCATTTCACAAAAGATCATAATCAGTAGGGATGTTGTGTTTG
>NW_027341409.1:0-292 GCF_012295235.1 Primulina huaijiensis
TGAAATTAAAATATGTATTTAATGAATTTAGTAAGAGTAATTGGACTTAAAAAGAGTTTAGATTAAGTGTCAAATTGATTTTTAATTGAATCATTGTTAAGAATGAACATTGATTTAGAGAGAGTTGAATAAATAATCTCAATAAATTTTGAAAATATTTTGGTTTGGTTAGCAACAGTGAAATGAAATTCTTGGCAGTGAGGTATCAATAAGGCAGCAGTCTGTTACCACGCGAAAATAAGCTAACTGATAAGTTTTGAAAACGAAATGACTTAAGGTAAAATATCAGTTG
>NW_027341410.1:0-292 GCF_012295235.1 Primulina huaijiensis
CAAGTTTAGGGCTTTGCTCAGTTGTTGGAATTGACGAGTAATATTTAAATCTCTCTCAGTTTTAAAACCTCTCAATTGCAAATACCTCCCCAAATGTTTGCAATTTTAGTTAATGGTCCCAACTTTTTTATTTTTTCCAAAAGTATATTACGTCCATTTTTTTAGAAACAAGCTTTCCATTAATCATGATAACATAGTAACATCGTATAATATCCGATTATCTAGAAAAGAGGGTGGCTCATGCCAAATAGATGGATTTAAGTTTAAACAACTTTTTCTAGCTAGTATATGA
>NW_027341411.1:0-292 GCF_012295235.1 Primulina huaijiensis
TTCGGTCTCCGTGTCAGAAAATATGTTTGAACTTCATGAGCTCACGTTAAGAGTGTCAATTCGGATGAGTTAAATGGATTGGATTGAGTTAGTTTGAACAATAGTGATATTCAAAATTGCCCAACCCGAACCCAAACTCGAATCAACACGATCAACCCGATTTCGAATTTTTTTGAAAAAAATTAAATAAAATTCAAAAAAAAATAATATTTTAATTTAAACCCCTTCCGCGAACATAGGTTTGCTTGTATAGATCAGGATGCTTTTGCGTGGAACAATAAGCATCCCCCAA
>NW_027341412.1:0-293 GCF_012295235.1 Primulina huaijiensis
ATGAAAATGAAGTTCATAAACTAATTAACATGAATTCTTCAGAAACAACCGGATCTAAACATGCTGAGAAAAATGTACAGTTTCAGGTGGATCTTCAAATTTTTAATGGTAGGTTTGAAGCTAAAGTTACAGGAAACCAAGATCAAGGAGGAATAGGCCACCACCAACTTGAAAATATTCTTGATATGTCCCAATATGATGAATAAGTGAATGAAAAAGGATTTTGGAATGAAGTTATCAACATCTTAATAATTATGTTCTTTCTAGAGATCGTGCAAGGAGACAAATAAGAC
>NW_027341413.1:0-293 GCF_012295235.1 Primulina huaijiensis
TCTTAAGTTGACAAAATCAATCCACACATCAAAGAGGTGCATCCTCGCTGTTTCCAAATGTTTTGACTGATCCGGATTGCTGGAAGAGAGGCATAATTAGCAAATATCTATGCTCTCTGTTCAAGGAATGCTGTTTACAGACTAAAAGATTTAGACAAGATCATCAATTAAAAGAAAGGTAAAATCACAGAAAGTACCTCTGAATCAAGCCAACTCCTTTTGTTTCTTCCCCAGTAGCAGATAAATACTCGTTTACTTTGTCACAAAACTCCTTTCCCACCATATTCTCAAGA
>NW_027341414.1:0-293 GCF_012295235.1 Primulina huaijiensis
TCATTTAAATATAAACCAAATGAATTATAAAAAAAATATTGTACATGTCATGCACTAGTTATTTATTAAACTTAGAGACCATATAAAAACTTATTGATGTCTTGACCTGTTTTATATTTACCCAAGAAATGCCCCGGCATCTCCTTTTAATTTCTCATCATGTTCCTCTCTTCTTCACAACACCATGTTCTCACGATGTTCACATTTTTGTTTTGTATTGTTTTGTTTTGTTTAGCTTAAGTGGAAAAGAGTAACCTATCCAAATTAATTGTTACTTGATTGGGTTTCCAATA
>NW_027341415.1:0-293 GCF_012295235.1 Primulina huaijiensis
AGTTGACATATGGTTTAATGTAGTCATCGTCAAATAATTTTTTGTCCTCATATCCCAAATATGATATATAGTAGCTGCAATAGCCGCATTTCAGATCTCTATAACCTTGGATGACCCTCGATACTGACTCCTAAATGCTCGAAGCAAAGCATGAGCCGACCCCATGAGTTTCTTTATCCCCGACCACTCTCGAATCTTATCCCACACCTCCCTTTTTTTTTGACATGAGAAAAACAAATGCTCAAAGTACTCGACCGATTGTTTGCAAAGGATACATAACTTATCTAGAATAT
>NW_027341416.1:0-294 GCF_012295235.1 Primulina huaijiensis
ACAGACCACATGCCACCGTCTTAAACTAACAGATGTGCATGCATTCGGATTTTCTAGTAATCATATCACTCTTTTGAAAATATAATAATCTTATTAGAAGAAGCCATATGAGTATATCATATATTCAGAGTTCAGAAAAATCCTATCCAATACGACTTGTTAGGATCAAAATGTGTCTGGAAGGGACTGAATAAACACTTCAAAATAAAAAGATAAATTTTACAAACTTAAGCGTGTGAACAGCTCAAATGATTTTTTCAATCAAACTAATTATGTAGAGGAACTAACAAATAA
>NW_027341417.1:0-294 GCF_012295235.1 Primulina huaijiensis
AACATTAGATTATACACTTGCAAATGATATGATGAGGTAAAAACGTTTTTTCTCTCCAATAAGTAGTAAACGTAATTCACACATTTTTTCCTACCTTATTGCGGATTTTGATGTATTCTTCAATAGGACGGCCAATGAATAATGTGACGATTTCTCCAAACATAGTTACTTTTGCGATTCCAGTTCCATCTTCAATCAACACAATAAGTTTATACCTGAGAGTGTATGTAATAGGCGCATCATTATATGTAGTCATTAGGATATATTTAACAAAGATCGAAAGTAGAGTTAATT
>NW_027341418.1:0-294 GCF_012295235.1 Primulina huaijiensis
TCAATTGGAAGATGGATACAGATGGAGAAAATACGGACAAAAAGCGGTCAAGAACAGTCCTTATCCAAGGTTAATTGTACATTTCTTTAACATTTTATTTTACTGATCATTTAGTTGTTGCAAGTAAAACTGGTGAAATTAAACCCTTTGATTTTCAGAAGCTACTATAGATGCACGACTCCGAAATGTCCGGTGAAGAAACGCGTAGAGAGATCCTTTCAAGACCCTTCAATCGTGGTCACAACGTACGAAGGGCAACACAACCACCACGTCCCCGCCACCCTCCGAGGCAAC
>NW_027341419.1:0-294 GCF_012295235.1 Primulina huaijiensis
ACTATATGATACTTGAAGATACACTCTTCTCTAGGTGGTTGTAAATGCTTTTTGTGTGAATTTTTCCATTTTTGCTGCTTCCACTGACGTTGAAGACCTCGAGAAAAGGCTGGCGTCCCTTCGACGGATATGATAACTGAAACTATGGAATCAATTGCTTACTTTGAAACATCATATTTATTGCATAAACATTTTTATGAGATCTGATAATTTTTATTGATGCATCTGTTATTTATTATTTCTCTGTCGAAAGTTATTAGTTAAGCCAGTACCAAACCCTGTTTAAAGGCCAAG
>NW_027341420.1:0-296 GCF_012295235.1 Primulina huaijiensis
GGGGAATTAAAACTATGTTAATCAAATAAATATGTTATATGTACAACTAAATTTGTACAATAATTCTCACAACACAAAAAATTCAATTTATTAAAATATCATAATATATTAATACAAAATGTCACGATATAATAGCAAAATGTCACGATATAATTGCTGTAAATATTGTTATATGATATATTTGTTGTATCTTTAGCATTATATATGTATGTGTGTGTTGAATGGAAAGGAAAAAATTGTAATAACTCAACAAATATAAATGGCTACCTTGTCTTGCTATCACAAGCTGCAATTTT
>NW_027341421.1:0-296 GCF_012295235.1 Primulina huaijiensis
TCGTCTCCTAGAGACCGATAACTGTGATAATCCAAGAGTTGGGCAAATTACATTTCATCGACATTCATGTAAAGAAAACATCACAAATAAATAAAGATGAATTCATATGTCACGAGTTAATTGAAAAATATAAAAAAAAAAAAGTATACGAGATCAAGTCAAGAAGAATAAATTTCCAGCATTAATATTCTCCCTTTTCACTTTGAAAATTCTGCAAGAACTAGCAGTGGCTGTTGCACGAGGAACGCCGGGGGGACGATGCTTAGTCGTATGTAGAACTCGAAAGGAACAGCAAG
>NW_027341422.1:0-296 GCF_012295235.1 Primulina huaijiensis
TTATTTTCATTGATGAAGTGGATAGTTTCTTGGGCCAGCGCAAGAATACTGATCATGAAGCACTTACAAACATGAAGACTGAGTTTATGGCTTTATGGGATGGTTTCACCACTGATCGTATGTTCTTCCGTAATCTCATAAAAATGTGGTGTCTCCGATGTGTTAATTTTAGTTGGTAAGTACTTGAATGATTCTTTCAGTTGAAATTACATGTTTTTGTTGATTCAGGGAACGCCCAGGTGATGGTACTTGCTGCTACCAATCGTCCATCGGAACTTGATGAAGCAATTCTTAGA
>NW_027341423.1:0-297 GCF_012295235.1 Primulina huaijiensis
CATATACAATTTGTCCTCTAAATTTGCATTCATTACTTATTTCATAGTTTCTTGTATAATTTACTCATTTTAGTTATTTACTTTGATTGAAAGAAATATTGATTTGTAAATTTTAGGAAATAAATTCGAACAATCTATATTTTACTTCCGAATTAGCTTAGTAAGTATGTTGAAATCAGTCAAACCGTTTAGATTACAATTATCTTAGCTATCATTCACATTTCCTCGAGATAGAATGAAGAGACAACTATAATATATGAATTTGACTGGTTAAATGATACTTTTTGAATTATTAAA
>NW_027341424.1:0-297 GCF_012295235.1 Primulina huaijiensis
CCTTTTTCCCCACAAAACTCTTTCTTATGCTCCATAATTTAAAATCGTCAGGCTTTTCTTTTTTACCTTTCATTGAAAAATTAGACTTGATATACACTCTTTCCTCTACATAGACCTTTTTTTGCCTTACCGGATGTGAACATATTCCACTTCAGTCTCCGTATCGGAATCAAGAATTTGATCGGAGTATGGTGTAAATTTTCAAAGTTATCAGATTTGAAACGAAATCTTGTGTTCGAGATTCAATTATAATATCTCAACTAAAAATAAAATTGATTTCAGAAAAACAAATGGTTT
>NW_027341425.1:0-297 GCF_012295235.1 Primulina huaijiensis
ACTAACATATGCTTTATTTTGTTGTCAGTCCTTGCTGATAAGATATGAAAAAGATCAGAAGCTAACGGACTGTTGCACTCAGAGAATATCTTCAGCTCAATTGATGATCAGCTCAGTTTAGATTAATGTCGTTTTGTTGTGAATTCACCAGATCACTTATTGGTACAGATTAGTGAAGTTCAGTTATGAGCTCCAGATCGAATAAATTCCTTGAGTGATTTTCATTTATCAATTCGATTGAGTCGGATCAGTTTATAATCTTCAAGCTTAAATTCATAATATATTTTATGCATACTA
>NW_027341426.1:0-298 GCF_012295235.1 Primulina huaijiensis
ATAGGATTTGAAGTTTAAAGTTATGAGGTTATTATTTTAAGTAAAGCTTAAAGAATAGACACCTCTTCTTTTTTTTTCAGCCTTCCTTTTTCTTAACATAATAACTTTTTTTTTTTTTTTACCGATTGTTAAGATTCGGACTCAAGTCTAATTCTGCCACAAAAGTTACTTAATTCAGTCGAGGCGGAATATCTAACATACCCTCACATTCATTAAAAAACATTAACGGGTGGCTCATAGGACAAATCAACATATAACGGTATGTCTGAACTCTGATATCATGTTAAAGATCGAGACT
>NW_027341427.1:0-298 GCF_012295235.1 Primulina huaijiensis
ACAATGATTGAAGTAGATTGCTTAGGCGTTGTTCTTTAACTTCCATGGGTAAAAGATCATCAATATCCTTATCCACGTCGAAAACCGACTCATCTACAGGGGCATCCATGTAACCACTTGTAGAAGCTTGTTGGATTGTTGAATCTTTCAACTCTCTCAGTCCCTGCTTTAAGAGTTGAATTAGAGACACGTGCTAAGTTTACATATATGTAGATGGTTTTAGCCACTCAAAAGACGTATGATATAAGTATTTATTCAAAACATACCAGAGCAGGTGGAGTTTGAAAAACAAGAGGTG
>NW_027341428.1:0-298 GCF_012295235.1 Primulina huaijiensis
CCAAATGTGGTCAAAATTTTCCGTTTTATGATATATTATTTTAGTAAAATTTCAACTGACATCTAAATGAATTGATTATCTTGTACTCTAAAACTTCAATCATAATCCATTATTACAGATACTAGTCTCGAACTCTAGACCTCTCTCAAATTTGAGATTTTGATATCAATTATTGAAGATGTGTGTCGAGGTGTTATGTCAAGCCATAGGCAAAACTGCAAAGATAATTGAAAATATGTGTGGAGGTGTAAGTGAGGATATTAAGATTGTTTGTCATCATCGGTTGAATTTTCCGACA
>NW_027341429.1:0-298 GCF_012295235.1 Primulina huaijiensis
TTTTTGAAATATTTTTTTATTTTTAAATTAATTATAAAAAAACCCATGAAAGTGTCATTGTTTTATATTAAATTTTTAATTAAAATTTTATATATTTTTTTAAAAAATTATATTAATTCGATTTCCAACCAAAATAACTGCTTTTTTCGGTTTGGTTCATTCCGCTTTGTAGTAAAATTCGGTGTATTCGATTTAGTTTGTCAATTTAGTTTGTCGATGATTCGATTTTATAAAGTTCGGTTCGATTTTAGTTGAATATTTACTCTAACTAACATGAGATGAAGTTAGCTCTATGTAA
>NW_027341430.1:0-299 GCF_012295235.1 Primulina huaijiensis
AACCAACAAGGACTCCTAGCCGAAGACCCTTAGCCCTAGGACTCTTATTTTTGTGCAAGCCTTGGCCTCTGTGGTTGCAGCCCTCGTCTAGGCTTCCATGTACCATAAACACATTGGAAAAATGTCCCTACAACTTATCCTACATTGGCAGCCTTTTGTGCATCATTAACTTAAGTTTTGAATCTTAAAACCATGAGTTGTATGCATGTGTGTCTATAAATATGAAAATAAAACTTGTGCACCTTATTTTTCAGACAAGGTTAATCAAATATACATAATATGGTGTGATAGATGAGAAA
>NW_027341431.1:0-299 GCF_012295235.1 Primulina huaijiensis
TTTTTCCTGCTAACAATTGTTCAGGATATCTTGGAAATAGACCTCCCGTGAGAATGAATTTTTAATTTTAATTAACTTCTTTCGAGATGATGTCACGAGTCTATATTCGTTAGATGAGTCTATATTCGTTAGATGAATCGACCTGACTCATGTCCAACATAAAAAGTAATACTTTTGGACTTTGTAACGAGTTGAGTTGAGTCGAGCTGGATATTCGTCTCACTTAATTAACTCGTGAGACAATTTCACAAAAATTTGTGTTTTAATAAATACCTATCTTTGAATAAATTCGGAAATAT
>NW_027341432.1:0-299 GCF_012295235.1 Primulina huaijiensis
CTATTCAAACTTTCAAAAATATGGGCTGTTTCTAGGTGGAATTTTGGATCTTCACCATATTTGAGATGATAAATTTAAAATTTCATGACTTACTTGAGTGAAAAAAAAATGTTGCATTTGAATGGATGGATTTGAACCTAAAGATTTCAAATCCACTATTTTATTTAAATAAATTCGATTGATGATGCATTTCAGATCTCAATTAATTATATTTTGAATCAGTACGGTATATTTCAATTCATCTAACTCTCGAGTCATTTCAACTCTTCCTTCACACACTCCCCCAAATCAAAATCCTT
>NW_027341433.1:0-300 GCF_012295235.1 Primulina huaijiensis
CCTAGGCGCTGCACAACCAGCGCCTCAGCGCTATTGGCGGCGAAACATAACTAATGGGCTTTCTTTTATGGCCCGAACACGAATATACAAAGAAAACAAGGGTTCAGAAAAGAGGACGTCCTTTTGGAGAGAAAAAGACACAAGAGAGCAAGAGCAAACACGAGACGAAGATGCGGGAAGCGAAGATCGATCACAAATACGAAGAACAAGGATCTGGGGACAGAGACGACACTTCGGATTTGTCATCTATTATTTCGCATCTATACTTTCTAGTGTTTCAATGTCTAAATATTCAAACAT
>NW_027341434.1:0-301 GCF_012295235.1 Primulina huaijiensis
CCTGCCAGTGTAGATAAACCATTCGCCACAGTCTTCATCATCCTCGTAACCACCGGAAATTACAACCGACTGTGCACCATAATGTGCCCTTCCACAGATGCCAGCAACAGGAGGGTAGTGCACTCCCCACTGCCGGCAGTCCATACGCAAATCCCAAGTCTCTCCAACCAAAACCCCCTGGTTCCTCTCTGGATCATTCTCTGCCGGGATAGGTCCGAAGTGGTCTTTAGGGACAGTGACAAAAATCCTTCCACTTGAAGCATTGGCCATCCCAGCTCTTTTTGCCCTTTCAGTAGTAAAT
>NW_027341435.1:0-301 GCF_012295235.1 Primulina huaijiensis
ATATAACAATCCGGAGTACAGAACTCCGGATTCAATTATTTAAAAAAAATACAGTCACGGATTGAAAAAAGAATCCGCGACAGACTGCTGCGGATTCTCCTTCTCCATTTTAAATTATGCCGAAGCCTTTTTACCCATTCCAACACCGCTTGTTCGATTTTCTCAGCGCGAAGTCTTCTTCTTTTTTTTCTTTTCTCTTCGTTAGTTTTTCTTTGACGACAACTACTATTAATTAAAATTCTTCTTGGTCAGACATTGTGTTCATAAATTGGTTATTATCGAAAATTGTCAGGTATGAAAT
>NW_027341436.1:0-301 GCF_012295235.1 Primulina huaijiensis
ACAAAACCAAGCTTACATCAGATTCAGCATTTGTAGATTCTCACTCCTGGCCCAACCATCTAAAGAACTGATTTCCTGTCTGCCAGCAACTCTTGAGATAGCATCAGGATCACCTGTAATAGCATGTCATGGTGTTGGCAGGAAATGTAAGTAGCGAGCTGTATAAAAGAAAAGCTATTTCCGTACCAAGTTCATTGAAGCAAATTGAATCAAGTTGAACCCTTTCGTGAAATTTGTATGCTTCACAACATATCAGGACTGGGATGCGGAACTGATGAGCAACCATAGCAACACATGCGGT
>NW_027341437.1:0-301 GCF_012295235.1 Primulina huaijiensis
TCCACAATTTTGTTTTATTTTTTCAATTGTAGTCAATTTTTTTTTCCAAAGTGGTGATCTGACGTCGGAAAATGATGACATGATACCGAAAATTGCTAGCGTGACATCGAGAATTGCTGACGTGTTCAATGCCGCGTTAGCACTCCGATGAAAAATGACTAATTTTGAAATAAAAAAATAAAAATTAGCCGACTAAAATAGTGATTAGTCGATAAATGACTCAAAATGAAAAATATGAGCAAATTCCTTTTAAATGTGTTGAATCCCCAAAATATAGAGATTCTGTGCCTGAAAACAGTGG
>NW_027341438.1:0-301 GCF_012295235.1 Primulina huaijiensis
TGACACGGCCACAGCATCAAACCAGTGATCACATTTGAGAGCTCTTAACAACGGCCTTAACCGGGTATCAAAATTAGATACTACAGCCACTTTTACTCCACATTTTCGAAGAGAATGGAAAACTCTCTCGGCATTTGGATCACATAGGTGCCAAGCCTGTCCAAGAAACAATAACAAACAAATAATAAACCGTACTGTTTATAGAACGAATTAAATTAATAAATTTAAAGCAGAAACAACATTTGCAGTTTACCGGCGAACCTTTTCAGTGGTATAATAATCATATAGCTCCTCGAAATAC
>NW_027341439.1:0-302 GCF_012295235.1 Primulina huaijiensis
TTATAAGCAAACAGCTGAAAAGGGATTTGTGAGATGGGTTCTGCTACGTCAGGGAACTTCTTCAAGAATCCAGTCTCCATGTCGCAATAATCTACGAGTGGCGGTGGGGAATCTGGATGACCATGGTCAGGATTTATAACAAGGATTTTCTTGATGTAACGTAGTATCCTAGTTATGGATGAGAAAGTAGGACGAAGATTAGGATTCGTTTGCCAGCATTTTTTGGTTAGATTTGTTAGGTATTTTGGTGAAGTATACGAGAAAAGTGGCCTCTCCCCTGCTCGTATATTTCGAGCCATTGT
>NW_027341440.1:0-302 GCF_012295235.1 Primulina huaijiensis
ACTGCATACCGTGAAATAAACAGGAATCTTGGGAATCAAAATCCTGAACTGTGCAGGAGGTTGACCCTGTCATCATCAAAGCTTAACTGAATAAAAAAGATTCGCACACATAAAAACCAAACTATGAATTACCATACCAAGTTGTAGACAACAGCAGTTTGGGCACAAGTAAGGGAACTAGTTATTCCATCCATTTTGTCTTGCGTGCAGACGAGAAAAAAGAATGTTTAACCAGAGTTGTACTTCTCCTTACCTTCTCTTTCTGATGACTGCCAATCAGAAGAAGATTCCCGTCTATATTG
>NW_027341441.1:0-303 GCF_012295235.1 Primulina huaijiensis
TCATCAACTTTGACCCATATCATACCAGAACAAGGGATTTGGAAAGACATTTTGATCCCTACGGCAAAATTCTGAATGTAAGGATCAGGAAAAATTTTGCCTTTATTCAGTACGAATCTCTCGAAGATGCAATTAAAGCTTTGGACGCTACTAATTCAAGGTTAATGATGCTCTGCCAGCGGTTGTTTACTATAGTGCTCGTAGTTGATGTTTACATTGCCTAATACTCTTATTTTGGATATTTGACACAGTAAACTTTTGGATCGAGTCATAACTGTTGAGTTTGCTATCAAGGATGATGAT
>NW_027341442.1:0-303 GCF_012295235.1 Primulina huaijiensis
AATTGTTTAATCAAACTAAAGAAAACCCAAAATTTAGAATCGTATTACTTTAGTGAATTTATGCTTGATGTAAAAATATAAGGTTTTTTCTTTAAAAAAAAGTTTTAAAATACTATGAAATTAAAAAATGGAGTTTCGTGCTCTTTTAAATTTTTTTCTCAATTTTCCCACATCTCCGACTAGATTCGCATTATTTTCAATTTTGGTCGTACCTAAACATCCATAAGATAATAAATAATTTGACCCCTATTCCCAACTTTTTCAACCAAGCACTTAATTAAATTGTTAGTATAAAAAAAAAAG
>NW_027341443.1:0-303 GCF_012295235.1 Primulina huaijiensis
CATGCAGTTAAACTCTGTTCCATTGTCACTACGTACAATTTTCAATTTTTAGAGAATTGTCGTTCAATCATTGCAAGAAAGGACATAAACATCTGAAAAACTTCTCGTTTATCAATCAATAAATAAACCCACACAGCACGAGAATAATCATCGACCAAAGTTAAAAAGTAGTGAGCGCCAAAAGAAGAGAGTTCATCATATGGACCCCATAAATCACAATGTATTAACTCAAAAATCCGAGTGGACTTATTTTCACTTAAGGAAAACTATTTCTAGGATGTTTAGCACGATGACAGACTTCAC
>NW_027341444.1:0-304 GCF_012295235.1 Primulina huaijiensis
AAGAATCATTTGCGAAGTTTAAGGTCGTTCGATGGTGCATGTCTGCTTAAGACGCCCTCATTAATTTTTTAGATGAAGTCCTAAATAAGACAACTTTTTCTTAGTACACGAAAGAAACATAATATTAGAATTTGTTATCCACTTTTTAAAAAGAAGCAAAATCATCATATCCAAGATCGACATTGTTCTTAAATAACGTAATAAGATACAAATAATTTTTTTCCCGGTATGATTGTAAAAAAGTTGATTTTATAAAATGAACCTTCGATTTTAGAGTGCTTTGCGAAAAGAATAAAAAATTGAG
>NW_027341445.1:0-304 GCF_012295235.1 Primulina huaijiensis
TCGAGGTGCTCGTTCGTATCAGTTAAAGTAACCAAAGCACAATATCACATCAACCGCCGATTAACAGAAATATTTCCCAAAGTGTTAAAAGTCAAGCAATTTTTCATAGACTAAAAGAGAGAAGAAGCCAGAAAAAGCAAAGAAGCATTCAATGTGCATTCAAATGTTGACATACCAAGTTATCGTTAGATGGTACATATGATCACTGAAAATCATTTTTGATCGTTGGAGTCTTTCAATTATAAATATGTAGATTCAAAATTTAAGAAACAACGATAACCAAGAAAGAACATCACACATTTTC
>NW_027341446.1:0-304 GCF_012295235.1 Primulina huaijiensis
ACAAAACGACTAACTACAAGTTAGGAGTAGATTAAACAAAAAAAATATTTGCTTGAACGAAAAGCCTAGTTTCCTATTTTAAGTTTCAACAAATAAATCCTTTGGGGACAACGTGGCATCTTACATTTAGAGATCAAGGCTACTTTATGCTGTTTTTTTCCTAGTTGCTTTGTAGAGGGTGTTATCTTTGCTTGTAAAGCTCTGCACCTAGTTTTTTTTATTCCATCAGTAGTGTTAGTGACTTTTGAGGTGTATGTGAAGACGTAGAATAAATAATTAGAAACTATCTTTGTTCCTCCTCTTC
>NW_027341447.1:0-304 GCF_012295235.1 Primulina huaijiensis
GGACCACATGGATCAGCCTTGTTATCATAAACCCTTGTCTAGAATTAAAAAAATTCAATCAAATAGTTAAAAATACATCAGATAAGATGAAAGACACTTAAGAAAACCTAGGGCTTAACCTAAGAATTGGTAAAACCTAGTAAATATTTCTATATGACTGAATAGAAAGAAAACTTTACTTACAAATCTTTCATAGGCATGAACATGTCCAGCAAAAACTACATCGACCCGAGCGTTATATAACATCTCTTCCATCGCTTTCCGCATGCTTTCCCCTTCTCCCATATGAGCAAGATTGGAGTTG
>NW_027341448.1:0-304 GCF_012295235.1 Primulina huaijiensis
ATAAACTTTCATGCCAAGCTCCCCTTTAGCACGCGAGAAAATGCTTCCTTTTTCTAGAGGGTAGTTAAAAACGACTGCATCAGAATAAGGAACAAAGGATGTACCAGTTATTCTAACCTTTCCAAGAGACGATCTGGAATTATTGGTTTTGTTGCTGCTGTATACATAAGCCTCGAGTGCGAGATTATGCAGATCATTTGGATTAGATACATTAAAATAGAACGACTCGTTCCAAAATGGGTCGAGATCCTTTTCTTTGACGGTGGTGCGGAATTTCTGACCATCAAAGTGAAGCTCCACGAAT
>NW_027341449.1:0-304 GCF_012295235.1 Primulina huaijiensis
CCCCGTTTGCAGGCTCAACCAACGAAGCTACGCTGCGTAACATCAAGAGAAAGCCTTTAACGTTCAACCACGACGCCCCATGCAGCACAGGTGAACCCCACGCGCGGGACCTGATATCCGGGTTGCTGAACAAGGATCCGAATAGACGACTCGGGTCAAGGAGAGGAGCTGCTGATGTGAAAACCCACCCCTTTTTCAAAGGGTTGAATTTCGCGCTGATCCGAACAATGTCGCCACCTGGAGCAGCGGGAATCCAAAGACAGAACAAAACGACGACGATTCATCGACAAACGGCGCCGTTTGA
>NW_027341450.1:0-305 GCF_012295235.1 Primulina huaijiensis
TTACTCATGATGCTTTGATTCATGATTGTAATTAGGGTGATCACAGGGCAATTTTGTTATTTAAAAAAAATTAAAACCGAATTATCATATGCGGTTGGTTAGTATTTTAAAAAAACAATTGTTATTTTACATATAGAATTAGTCTTACGGTTTTGAGTGGTTTCAAGCGTTACGGTCGGTTTACTAATAGTATTTTAAAAAATTAATTGCAGTTTTACATGTAGAATTGGTCTTACGATTTTGAGAGGTTACAGGCGTTACGATCGGTTTACTATTTTTTTAAGGCACAACAGAAGTTTAAAAAT
>NW_027341451.1:0-306 GCF_012295235.1 Primulina huaijiensis
AAGGAATATAGCAAAGCCAAAGGTGAAAATGTCTGGTGCATTGGCCCTGTTTCGTTGTGCAACAAAAATAGCTTGGATTTGGTCGACAGAGGAAACAAAGCTTCCATCGATGAGCAAGATTGCTTAAAATGGCTCGATTTACACGAGCCCGGATCAGCGATTTACGCTAGTCTCGGGAGCTTATCGCGCCTAATAACACCGCAAATGATCGAGCTTGCACTTGGTCTGGAGGAATCGAACAGGCCTTTTATTTGGTCATTAGGAGGAGGCGACAAATCAGGTGAACTGGAGAGATGGATCCTGGAA
>NW_027341452.1:0-306 GCF_012295235.1 Primulina huaijiensis
TATTAGGAAAAAAGAAAGAAGGCGAGTCGGTAAAGCTTGGAGTGATTCTGTTGATACTCCTTGAAGACACATGATCGATTCTCGTGTGGAGCATATTCTTCATTGAAATATTGTGAGATAAGCTCTTGAGGTCGGTGTTAGTTGTCTTTTTCTCTCGGGTCTCTACCTACTCGTGCATACCCCTCAATTTCCCTTCTTATTTGGGTCAAGAGACCTCTAACTCATATAAAAATATTTATCACCATGGATAAACCTTTAGATAAAAAAAAAGCGCAAAATGCCATATTTGGGCATTTTCTTGGAGTC
>NW_027341453.1:0-307 GCF_012295235.1 Primulina huaijiensis
AATGAAAACATGCACACAGATTTACTTGGTTCGGCCACAAAGCCAAAACACATCCCGAACACAAAACCCAGATGACTAACTAATACACTGATTACCCAATTACATTAGATTACTACTGCAGCTCTGATTTTAGTAATAAAATAAAATAAAACAAGATAAATATATCGCTTACGGTAGAGACATGGTTATTGATGTCAAAAATTAATATGAATCGTATGAATTCAAGACAATTCATAGAGTTGGGAATAGAAAATGGGCCATGGTTTAACTAACCTCAGCTTGCCTCGCACTCATCGTTTGCCGCCTT
>NW_027341454.1:0-307 GCF_012295235.1 Primulina huaijiensis
CAGGAAGGGCAAAGGAGAACAACGTGTCTGCAAGGTGTTTGATGCCCCAAATCTTCCTGAAGCTGAAGCTATATCCTTCCAAACTTTTCGTGCTTAGAATTTCATGATTTCTATTTTTTTCATTTAAACTTTTTAAGTTTTTAAAGAAAGCGAGGGAGCGTGTGTGTGCGCGCAGCTGATTTGCAAATTACATGTTACACAAGAATATATTGAATTAGAAATCGTCAATGTTAATTTCGATTTTTCTTGACGGAAACAAGTTTTCCAGATAACTGCTGGTGGGATAGCGGATGCAAAGGATTGAATT
>NW_027341455.1:0-307 GCF_012295235.1 Primulina huaijiensis
TCTGGATCAGCTAACCCAGTTGATTAATAGGTCTGTGGAAGAGGCCCTCCGTCGAAATCAAGTTTCACCCCCACCTCCCCCCGAACATCTAGAAGCAGTGTGAGAAGAAATCAAGAGATTGGGTAGAAAAGTTGGAGGCCGACCTCCACCGCTGGACAGGGAGAGCCTTAGTGGTCCAACCATGTCTCATCAATTGAATTTTACAAAAATGTCCATTCAATTTAAAAAGTAATCTTTCTGATTAAATATAAAATATCATAGGAAAAATTATATTATTTATTCATAATACCACATCCCTTACATTTTT
>NW_027341456.1:0-308 GCF_012295235.1 Primulina huaijiensis
TGAAGAGATCCAATTATGATGTTTCTCAAATACTTTCCGCCAAGAGGAAGAGAAAAGACGGTACTCTTGGTCAAAGTAATCTTGGTCTTACAACTATCACCTATGAAGAAGGGAAAATAAAAGATGAAATTCTAAGTCCTATTCCTCTAAAGTATGAGCAGGAGCAAATGAAAGATGAAATAAACCAAACGATCAGTCTAGGAAGTATTAAATTTGATCAAGAGCGTAGTTGGTCAGATCTTGCTCGAATGATTATGATACATGGTTATCCCTTGGCCATGGTGGATCATGTTGGATTCAAGATATTC
>NW_027341457.1:0-308 GCF_012295235.1 Primulina huaijiensis
CAGACAAAACTGTGAACGAATCGAGCTGGTTAATTGAAAAATATTTAAAACCTATAATTATATAAATTTATTTTTTTCCTTAAAAATATTTAAAAAATAGTTAACTATGCATTTGAATGTAAAAGTTCATGACGTTTTTATGGGTTTTTATATGTGCATTGATTAAAAATGAACTTTTTTAAAAATAAAAATAAAAATTTTAAGTGTGGAGAATTTAAAAGGTATAATTTTTGTTGTTTTCCTATCACATCTACTATTAAAAGAAAATAATAAACAAAAATCTTCAAATGAGAAAAACCATTCGTTCT
>NW_027341458.1:0-308 GCF_012295235.1 Primulina huaijiensis
ATTTTAAAAATTTTCATTTGAGCTCTTAAAGAAATACTCCAAGCACAATTTTACAAAAGCATCCCTCGAATTGAAAGAACGATTCAAAAAACAATTACAAGATTGCACTGACACAAAATTGTAAAACAGAACCACATTAGTATAATCAAAATTCCTAAAACAAAAATCAACTACACATACAAATAACACAAAAAAAAAATCAACCAACAGAGAAATGAAGCTGCAAATTTAGCAACTTACAAAAACTTTGAAAACGGCCGCGGACTAAACAGACACCCACCTGAAAGATCCATTTGTTGATGATAATA
>NW_027341459.1:0-308 GCF_012295235.1 Primulina huaijiensis
CGTATATACCCGTACATTAAATCATTTGAGGCCCTGTATATATATTTTTGAAACAAGCACATTATATACTTATAAATGCTGGAGTTCAACATATCAACGCAGACTGCGTTCGTACAAATAATTACGTATATAATTTTGATATGTTGTCCACAACTGTGTTTATTTTTATACTCATCGTTAAGGCGACACACATTTAATATATGTTAATTTTTATATATCTGGTCAAGTTTAATAAATGAGTGTCATCTCAACGATAAATAGAGATAAGAAAATTATAATTTATAAATATATAATATATATATGGACAC
>NW_027341460.1:0-308 GCF_012295235.1 Primulina huaijiensis
TTAGTCCAAACTTTAATGATATAGTGTATATATACATAGATTTTTCTCCCCAAAGAATATATATTTGTGGGAAGTCAACTTCTCGACTTGGTCAATAATTGTACGATCGACAGTAGTAGTAGGGGTGCGCGTATTAATTAATAAAAGGTACTATTTTAATTGAAGTTTTTCGTACAAGTGAAAATAATATTTTTTACATAAAAAAAAAAATATTTTTCATGATTATGATATCTGTCTCACAAAATTAATATATGAGACGGTCCGATCGATCTAGCATCAGGTTATGTGAAAAAAATAATATTTAGAAG
>NW_027341461.1:0-309 GCF_012295235.1 Primulina huaijiensis
CACCACAACTCCACTGTAAGCATCCATTGTTCCACCGCAACGCCATCGTGCCGGTGCGGTATTTTGCCGTCTTCCATCCGTTGATCTCGCACAATTTTTTCTTTTTCTAGTGCAAAATAGAAGATGATCACAGGCAATCAATCGTGGACTTGATTCAGAGATTGAAGAAAGGTGTTAGATCAAGTAAATTGTTTGTAGAGATTTACAAAAAAAGTTATCTTCACTTAAAATTTGAAATAGTTGGAGCCGAGAGTTGATGGATTTGAATCATATGACACACAAGTTAAATTTTGATAGTCAAAACCGAAA
>NW_027341462.1:0-310 GCF_012295235.1 Primulina huaijiensis
CTCAGACAAGCCACTTCGTCTCCCACTTCAGGATGTTTACAAGATTGGTGGTATTGGTACTGTCCCAGTTGGTCGTGTTGAGACAGGTGTGATCAAGCCTGGAATGGTTGTCACATTCGGTCCCACTGGTCTGACCACTGAAGTTAAGTCCGTTGAGATGCACCATGAATCCATGCCTGAGGCTCTTCCGGGTGACAATGTCGGGTTCAACGTCAAGAATGTTGCTGTCAAGGATCTCAAGCGTGGCTTCGTGGCTTCCAACTCGAAGGATGATCCCGCCAAGGAAGCTGCCAACTTCATCTCCCAGGTC
>NW_027341463.1:0-310 GCF_012295235.1 Primulina huaijiensis
ATAAAATTTATTATATAGGATACGATTTAAAGTGTGTATGTATATTAGCAGATGTTTGAGCTTAAATATATATATAGAGCCGAGGCTTCTAACGATGAATATGGAAAAGGCAGGTAGTTGAACTTAGACTGGTCACCTCGGACGACTAATAATATAGACATTTACAATTCAAATTAGTAGTTGTGGATATATATTATATTTTATCTAAAAATTTATCCAATTTATAACTCAACATTATTTATCATAAATTTAAATAATTAGAACTTTATTATCCTAATATTTGTTTTATAGTTGAACGATATATATACAA
>NW_027341464.1:0-310 GCF_012295235.1 Primulina huaijiensis
ATATTGTTTGTAGATATTCTTTTATTTTTTTGAAAAATCTCGAGATAGAAATGGGTGAACCAAATGGCTATGAAAAATAGTCGAGCTAAGAGTTTGACTCTTTTTCCTTAAAACGATGTTGTCTCGCCCTAGTGTTCACGGTTGTTGGCAATTCGTTTCCAAAAATACAACGACTACGGTTTTAAAATAGTAGCACAACAAATTTTAAAGCCACACGAACTTGAATTGTTAAGAACACTATCAAGATGGTTTGCAAACTTTCTATTTTCGAATTCTAAGCATTAAACTTAAAAATCCAATTCCAAGAGTT
>NW_027341465.1:0-311 GCF_012295235.1 Primulina huaijiensis
TACGAGAAGAGGAACACGAGTTTCTTCAACTTTAGCAGCCAAAGAGATGCAAGTAACAGCTGCAAGCTGAATCATCCATGGCTTATCTTTCTGCAAACTCAGTCCAGAAAGAAGCCTGTCCAGATAATTGACTGCAAGAACAGCAGTCACGGATGAAAACCCAAAAAAAGAATTGGTTCTCAGAACCCACTCCACTGCCTCTTTTCTAGCCAGAGAAATGGAAAAGCCGGCTTCAATAATAGTGTTTGATTTGATACAAGTTTCTTTCTCTTTACAGAAAAGGGATTGGAGCTCCTCATCATCCCAAAACA
>NW_027341466.1:0-311 GCF_012295235.1 Primulina huaijiensis
TAATTCTCAGAGCTTCAAAATTTCAGAGCATTCAAACACTCAAAGTTTTCTTTGCAGAAACTGAAAAATCAAGCAAAATGGTAAACCAAACTCCCGCCTACATTCTCAACGCAATGGCTACTGACTTCAAATCAGTTATCTCTGTAAAAGAAGAAAAAGTTCTAGGTGTTTTCTAAAACTCCAAGCAGCTGGCCTGAAAAATTTCTTGGATTGGCAACCCAAGATATTTACTAAAGCAAGTTCAAAAAATCTATGCAAACAGCACAATCTCTACTGACGGCAAAATCATCTCAACCGTCAATAACCAGATG
>NW_027341467.1:0-311 GCF_012295235.1 Primulina huaijiensis
TATTTTTCATACAAATTAAGAAAATTGTTGGAAAAGTAAAATTTACAACACAAATTTTATACTTTATCAATTTCTAACTTGTAAGAGCGAAAGTTTTCTGCTTTATCAAAAACTATAACTAGTGACGATTGTACAATTCAAATATTTTAGATTGAACAACATCTCAAGCACATCTTTTTGATTGTTCTAACCAGCAGAGACAATTATTTCACCCAAATATCTCTCTCAATAATCGCACTCCTTGCAATCAATGGAAATCGAACATGTGACATTGTCTCTGATACCAATTGTAGGACCGAACGTTTGCTCTT
>NW_027341468.1:0-312 GCF_012295235.1 Primulina huaijiensis
ACTTCCTTCAACGTTTTACATTTTCATCACTTTCTAAAAATCATGCATTTAATATCCTTTTACTTTTTAAAACAAGCATGAAACATTTCTTTTAACGTTATCGTTTTCTCATAAAAAACCATAACATTTCCTTGAGCCAAGCTCAAACCACCATGAGCCAACCTCAACCCAGACCCCCTATGGACCCTATTGGACCCTTCAAACCTAAGGACTCGACCCCAGCCCCTGAAACCGAAGCTCCATCATCAGTTGTATTCCACAGCCGATGAGACCCACCATGACAAGGACTCTTGTTTCTGTTGCTAGCCACCT
>NW_027341469.1:0-312 GCF_012295235.1 Primulina huaijiensis
TTATCATAGCGGTAAAATAAAATTGTTTTGATCATTATAAGTTATTAAAAATAATAATTGTTGATTTATTAACCTATTTTGAGCACAACCGATTGTGGTATATATAAAAAAAGATATTATCAATTGGTTATATACATTACTTCGTAAGTCCTTGCATCACCGGAAAATTGTAATTTTTGTGGTGATTGTGATTTCACATATTGTCTAATTCAATTTTAAGTAATATGTCTTTCAATTTTAAATTTGTCATGTAACTATTAACGTGACACTAGTTACACATCAGCACGCCATATAGGAGCTACACGACGCCGC
>NW_027341470.1:0-312 GCF_012295235.1 Primulina huaijiensis
TGTGACGCCTCTGTACATAGAAGCACCTCTTGAAAATCCACTACTCCTCCTGAAAATGAAACAAGATATAATCGTATCGCAACCAAACTTGAGGATCGAGACTAATAAAGGCGTCAATGAATCCACCTTCTTAAGTGTGCGACATGCTCTTGCCGAGTCATGTTTTTCATCTCCTCGAGTTCATGATGGTAGTTTTCCAACTGTAACAACAGCAATAATATGACTCCGGAGACACACATATCCTATAACTGAAATACAAATTGATATATACCGGAAAGTTGATGTGGGTTGAAGCACCCCAATACTTAAGAG
>NW_027341471.1:0-312 GCF_012295235.1 Primulina huaijiensis
ATCTCCTTCAACGCTCCATCAACCCTGGAGACAGCTAAAGCTGAATAAAATTCCAGCTCAAGAATCTTGACGGCAATCTCGGGATATTTCACCTCGATTTGACCCGAAATTTGTTTCAACCTGTTCGGATTCCTGCTGACTAGTACCAAGTTTAGACCCTTCTCCGCGAGTTTGAAAACAAACTCCACTTCCATCAGTGGAGCCGGTGACCAGCGCCCAGGACCCGTAGGTTTTCAGCTCTTTTGCTGGTCTGATAAAGGTTCTGGTAACCCATTGGAGGATCAGCATGCACTTCATAAAGATGGAGAAGAA
>NW_027341472.1:0-313 GCF_012295235.1 Primulina huaijiensis
ATATCTTGAGTGAAAAATAATAATGTTTACATAAAACAATTTTTTCATGCATATGGTTGGGTAGAATATTCGTATCATAAATTGCCTCAGGAGACAGTCTCATAAGATTTTTTGTGAATTAGTTTTACTATTTTCTTATATTTAATAAAATAAAATGTGTAAAAGACATTGTATGTTTATATCAATTTTTTAAAAAATCATTTAAAGACATATCAAGCATTTTAAAGTAAAGAAAGAAATATGAAGTTTATTTTAAAAAGTTCAATGTAAATAACAACCTCTTAATTTTTTAACTGATCGTATCATTTCATTT
>NW_027341473.1:0-313 GCF_012295235.1 Primulina huaijiensis
ATAGGTGAAAATTGGCGATTTGGGCTTGGCTGCAATAGTTGGGAAGAACCACTCAGCTCACTCATTACTTGGGACGCCAGAATTTATGGCACCAGAGCTCTATGAGGAAAACTACACCGAGCTAATAGACATATACTCATTCGGCATGTGCTTGCTCGAGATGGTGACTCTTGAATTACCTTACACAGAATGTAACAATGTTGCCAAGATATACAAAAAGGTAACTTCCGGTGTGAGGCCTCAAGCCATGGACAAAGTCAAGGATCCAGAGGTGAAAGCATTTATCGAGAAATGTTTGGCTCAGCCGAGAGCT
>NW_027341474.1:0-313 GCF_012295235.1 Primulina huaijiensis
TGGAGGGCAGGACAAATCTATTAAAATATGGGATACAAGTACAGGTTCTTTGAGTCGTACTCTTCGTGGTTGCCTTGGTTCCGTTCTTGATGTTTCAATCACCCAAGACAACAAATCTGTCATTGCGGCTAGCAGCGCAAATAATTTGTATGTATGGGACATAAGCTCTGGTCGAATAAGGCATACTCTCACTGGCCATGTAGACAAAGTTTGTGCTGTGGACGTGAACCGAATCTCTAACCGTAATGTTGTGAGTGCAGCTTATGATCGCACAATAAAAGTTTGGGATCTTCAGAAAGGCTACTGTGTCAAT